>NC_059432.1:56202862-56234460 GCF_021028975.2 Sphaerodactylus townsendi | reverse complement strand
GCAGCAGGGGCTGATGGGAATTGTGAACTATAACATCTGGAGTGCCAAAGGCTACTTATCACTGTCCTAGCACATCCCGCGATGGGACTCTTATCTGTCTATCATTGTCTGTGCTTTATTATAGAGTGTTACTTTTGGAAAGGTTTTGAATGTTATGTTTCCTTTAATTCTTCTTGAAGATTTTGTTGAATACTTAGAAAGACTGCATGTATATTTCATTTTGTTTCAGCTAAGTTACAAGTTGACTTTTGGTGACCTTTGTAGGGTTTTCTAAGGCATGGGACATTCAGACATTTGCCATTGACTCGTTTCTAAAGCCACACCTCTGGTATTCATTAGAGGTCTCCCATCCAAATATTTGTTAGGATTGGAACTGACCCAAGGTCACCCAGGAAGCTTCCACTGCAGAGTGAGGATTTGAACTTGGGTGTCCTAGATCCTCTAGTTTGATACCTTAACTGATTATACCATGCTAGTATTTTTAATGATGAGAATAAAAGTAAATTATCAAGCAGAACTGAACTACTTCCACCCTTGTTAATCATAACACTGAGACTTGTTTATGTCTAGGTAATGCTGACATGGATTTAACTTTACATAATAATCTTTCTGATTTCTGTAATTCTTTCACCTAAAATCTGTTTTTTCACTACCTTTACTTCCATAAAGAGATCATGCTCACTGTTCCCTCCACAGAATACTCTATCCCTCACTTTTGCATGAGACAGATAGAATTGTCACGCGTTTGTTAAAATGCACAGCTCAAATGACAAAAAGTCCCACTACAACAGGTTTTTTTTTTTCATTGCTTTAAGGACTTAGTTTTCTATTTTTTTTGTGAACTATCTTTTTTGCTCCTGTGGTGCTCTGTAAACAGTGCAGAATGGGAGCTTCTCATTCCTAAAGCTTCACTTCTAAACATCAATAATAATAATTATGCAGAGTGACACATTGGGATTGTGTATGCATCACTTCACATGTGATGCATGGCAATCCACTTCCGTGTCCCTGTAGCCATGTGCCCAGCTACACCGGAAAACAATATGGGAGTCTGTCACCTGTTTTTTCAGAATGTGTGCAATGTAATACCCCAGGTACGCGATGACACAGGTGTTTATTTGTGGTGCTGCACCAACCTATTTCCTTCTGTGATGTAAGTGGTTTGTGAAATTAACCATTTCTAAAACCCCGTGACTAGCTCTTCCATCTTAAATGGTTGAACACACTACTTGTTCTTTGAGTCAGGAGCCTTCTGGATGATCCTGTGAATCTTAATCTATTAGGACTTTCCGGCCCTTTGGATATATTAACTTAGCTTCCCAGTTGGTTGATCTCTTTCAGTCTATCTCTCAAAAATCTTATGCCAGGAATTCCTGCCCCTAAAAGTGTTAAAATTGACTTACATTCTATAAGTATTATTATTAAGATTTCTAATATTGTTTTATATAGTACTACATTTTTAAGATGCCTCCGTGAAAAGACTCTTATGGCGGGATGTGGGGGTAGGGAAGCTTCTTTACTTTTAAAGGCACATTTTATTTGCAAGGTATGCATTGTAGGCCATTGGTGTGCTTGCATAAACTATGGATTTGTCCATCTATATGGCTTTTTTTTTTCCATTTGGTAATTCATTGGAATATACATTGACTACTTCTTCAACTCGAACAACTGTGTGGCTGTAATGAGCAGCAACTTTATATAATTGCGTGCTATCTATACATAATTTGAATCCTTACCAGTCATAAAAGTTACACAGCCACTAAACCTAATTCAAAAAAAGTATATGACATTTCTTGAATGGAAAGAGAAGGCTACAGATACGGGAACTGGCTTTTAGAATAGGCAGTAGTATTATTCGTGATGACTTTGTAAACAAATACGGCTTCGCTGGAAGCTGACCGGAAAATTCACTTTAGAGTTTTTTTCCTTTTAGGTGCTTTCATGAGACAAAGCTAAGAAGTAGACTCTATTCTGGAACTAAGCAACACTTCTTTCTACCTCACTGTCATTGCGAAGCGAAAACTACTGGAATTCATTCTGGGAGTTTGTTGTTCTGTAGAACAGATCTGTTGGAATCTCTGCCATTCTTGAAGATTGGCAGGACTTGGAGAATGTGTCTAAAACTCTCCAGAGCTTTTGCTGCTTCCCATAGTCTATACAGTGCCATTTTTTTGGTAAGGCCTTATCTGATCCCAAGTCACTGGAAGACAAGTGCTCTTTGTACATACATGCAATGTCTGGACCTATACAGTTTGGTAACGCAATTAAATACTTACAGATTTTGAAATGCAAATTATAAGCCATGCTTTGCAAAAAGCTAAAATTGCTAGTTTTTTACAATAACCTGTATCAAAATGTTTACATATTTTAAGCTGCAGAGCATTACATCAAGATTCAATGATCTGTGACAAATGCACATTTACCAGCTTGATCAGTGTTAATTTGGCAGTTTTTCAGTATCATGGAAAAGATCAGCATAATTTGAGAAGTTTGCAAAGTCTTATGAACAGGGAAAACCCTTTCTAATTTTATTGTAAATAAAAGCGAGGCTTAGAAAATTTTTTTGATATGGTAAGCAAAAAAATGTAACTTTTAAATGCTGAATTTATTTAATGGCAACACATTAAATAAAACTAATAAATGCCATGTATCTGATTAATAACTCAATTGGAACAATAAACAGATGACCATACATAGCTGTCTTACTTTCGTGGTAGAAATGAGGAAAGCATTAGATTAAGATAACTTCTCCCCAGTTGGAACGCAGATAAGGTAATACATTAGTATATTATACTCCTGGATCTCACTCAGCATTTTTTTATCTGATTCCTACTAAGATACTTTGGGAAACCAACCTGTTTCAGGTGCAAAGAGTCATTTTGCTTCTTTTTTTGGCCTTTCATTTTCTGGAAGTGAATTATAGTTTAATCTCTATATTTAAGCTGGAGTGTTGGAAAGATTTCTTATGTAAAGCCGGGCGCGAAGGAGCAGTCCCATCCATGTGGCCAGCCAGCCGCTGGCATTGCAACTGCTGTGTCCTACTAGCTCCCATAGAGGCTTCCTGGGCAGCATGGGGAGGCTTGCAAAGCCGAAAAGAGCCTTCCCACCACTGAGAAGCCTCATATGGAGACTCAATAGACTTATGCCACCTTTTGGTGGCTTAAGTCCTGCGGTGCACTGGCCACTGGGTGTAAAGCTTCAGTGCGAATGACCCATCCTCGTTACACTGGTGGCAAGCAATGGGACTCCTAATGTAGTCCAGCCCGGAGTGTCCCACCCCACTGGGGAGGGTGATGGCAGATCACGGCCACCAGCAGAAGTATTCACCCTTCTGCTGGGGCAAGTGCCTCAGGAAGGGCAAATCTGACAGTGCAGCTGCACACTTACTCCCATGTAAGTGGGGCTGTAAGCCATGGTAATTTTGATTAATATTTGGTGAAGGGTCATTCTTTATCATAAAAAAAAGTCTTGCAAGCACACAAGATAGCAGTTTTATGACTCAAATATGATTAATGTTTAGGGATTGTTTTTTGAAGCACCTAATACCTGGGCAATCCCTTGGAAACCTGTAATTGTTCTCCAGAGTATACAGTGTTTGGATTTCGTACTCGGTAGAGATCCACAGGTTCAAGCACATTTGATGTTAGCTGAAGCAATAAGCATGGCATTAGTTCTTAAGAAAAATGGGATATTTTTCCCTTTTCTGCCTTAGCAAATCAAAGAAAATTCTAAACCGCTGCAGTGTTAGATAAAAAAAAAAAACTCTCTCAAATGTTTTCTGTTGCTTTTCAGTCGGAGGTTGAAAAAAAATTTCATGCCATGAAAATTAATTTGAGCTTTGTTGTTTTTTAAGTAGTCCCAAATTAAAATTCCATTGTGGCTATTCCTACTCCAACACAGACCTTTGTATATGTAGACAGTTTGTCTGTTGTTTAATCCAAAATTGTATTTTTATTCCATAGTTGTTAAAATAATATTTTTATAACTTGGTTTCTGGATAAAAGCAAATTAATGGGTTGCAATGTTTATCAGTATTCTAAAGCGTAGCTTCCTCTAAGAGAAACTGCTATGCATGTTTCCTCTTCACTAAATAGGTGCTTTTGAAACATTTTAAAGCATTGAATTTACCACTGAACCAAAGTTGCATCATATCAGGGTGTCAGAAGCAGGAAGTGAACCTGAATTTGTTCTTTCATAATTTCCAACAAAGCAGCAGCTTTAGATATGAATTCTTGGTTCTAATAACATCTGGTAGCTACTTACAGTAATTATGAGTCTCATTCTTGCTAATGTGCACTATTTGTTAAATTTGAATGTATTTTCTTAATACAGCAATGT
This sequence comes from Sphaerodactylus townsendi, assembly GCF_021028975.2. Classification (NCBI taxonomy): domain Eukaryota; kingdom Metazoa; phylum Chordata; class Lepidosauria; order Squamata; family Sphaerodactylidae; genus Sphaerodactylus; species Sphaerodactylus townsendi. The sequence goes on along the minus strand of NC_059432.1, from coordinate 56,230,122 downwards.
GTAAAAAAGTGTTACTTGATGGCTTTTCATTTTAGTTCAGATAAGTAGGTGCTTGCAGTAAATAACTTTCCCTTTGTCTTTCCAGATATTGGTAGGAGTGTTTAATGTATGCTAGAATGAAGAGTGTGTATTGAAAAAATGAAACAAGCAAAGATATTACCGATGATTTTTGGCTAATTTTAATGAACACATTCTATCTATTGTTAAGGAAATGAGGGTCTGGGACTTGGTTGGGACACCAGGCAAGCAAGTGCCAGTTTGTCAAACTAATGAAAATAATTTATTACCTTTATTAAAATAAGTTCTGTGTCATGGGATGGTAAGCAGTGTACTACTGAGTTGATGTTGAGGCCTTGTGCAGGTGTATTGTAATTTTTGAAGAGAGAGGATTGCTTTTAAATGTACATTTTTTTTTGTATGTGGAGAGCCTTTGCATGTACCAAAACTGTCAAGCTGTGAATGTTGTGCAGGGGGGGACAGGAAGAGGAGTTCATCTGTGGCATTGAGCATTAGGATCTGCAATCTAGTTGCATGTGAGCTGCTTTTGCTTTTTCTACCATGGGCAAAGCACAGAGCTCTACTACTTACTAAATGGATTCCCCTTTCTCTGTGTTTATTATTAAACTATCAGCATTTTCCCTGATAGATGCAAGTCAGGGTTGTAGTTTTCTTTATTTTTTTTTAAAGATATGGCTCAGCAACCTCTGAATCTAGAAATAATAACACTATGTAATTCTAAATCTGATTAACTTATCTAAGTAGTATAATAATGGAACACTTCCATTTACATGGCTGTGAACTATACTTCTTGGCTGATATTGTGGAATTCTCCCCCTCCCTCCATCTTCTGGGGAGAATGGATAGCTTTGTTTACCAATCCCATACTATTCCCATATACCTGAGATTTCTTATTGGAAACACATGATATCCTTTCACAGTAACAGTTTTGAATAGTTAGTTTATTCCCTGGTATTTCTATTCCTAAAATGCTTTAGGTAGAATTAATCCTATTTGCCTGTGCATTTTTTAAAAAATAATATTAAAGCATGATCTTTTTGACAATGGAAAGTGTGAAAGAACTACAAATATTGTAGCTGCTTTGTATCTCTACCTGTGAACTACAAAGGCACTGTCTTTGAAAAAAAATGTTAACACATTTTTTTATGATTTAGCATCTTCTGTAATCTCTTGTAAGAAGCACAGAGCTGCACAGTAATTTTGTACTATAATAAACAATTTGAAATGCTTTTGTTCTAATATGCCTATATGTTCTTTAGAGAGTTTACAATGTGAAGCTGCACTTCTGGATCATCATTGCTTGCAAATTTTTCTGTGTCTGAGGTATACTTCACTCCAACAGGCGTTTATTAGAACCAGAAGTATAGACGAATTGGTTTTTATATCCCATTTTTTCTCTACCTCAAAAGGAGTCTCAAAAGTGGATTATAATTGCCTACCCATGCTTGTGCCAGCACACCCACACACACCCAACACACACCTGGTGGGCAGCTTGTGAAGCTAGGTCTGAGAGAGGTCTGAGAGAACTCCAACTGGCCCAAGATCGACCCAGCAAGCTTTATGTGGACAAGGGGGATTCCAAACGTGAATTCTCTAGGGATTAGAGTTTGCCTACTCTCTTAACTATTGAATACTGTAGTGCTTCTCTAAAAGAGAAAATCCAGTATATCCTCATTCATGGATAGACCCTATTCTTTTATTTTCCTCTGCAAAGACTGCTGTATCCTTTTCTAATAAGCAAGCTTATCCTCATTTGCATAAATCTCTAGATAATGGAATCTCCTTCCATAACACATAGGCAGTCTATGATTATTGACCATTGCAGGATGGCTTTTTCTGCTTCACGTAATGTGCCCTGTGTTTCAGAGATGTTTGTTAGCTAAAAGCGGAAGACAAAAGAGATGTTCCCTTCCCACTCATTCTCAGGCTCCTCACTACTGAGTGAAAGGAAGACTATACTTTGATTCCTAACAGCAAGGAAACAAAAGAAAATTAACATAACTTAGAATACTGGGGGCCATATTTCCAGGAACCAATATCTGAAACAGAGGCCAATAACCTGAATGGCCAGCTCTCCCTCCCTTGCCTGGTCTGGTGCAAATGTCGTCGTGACCAGAAGTGCTTTTGTTTTCTGTGGGGAAACTAAGAAGCTAACAGATGGGGGGCAAGAGGAAGCATGTCGGGACAAGAAATCTTGTTCCAAAATGTACTTTCCTCTCCTGGCATGCTGCAGGAAGGAAGTGTGTTAGGACAAGATTTCTTTGCCCCCCAATGCTCAAGCTGCCAGCATCTGGCAGCTGCCCCATGGGTAATCAGTGAAAAGTTAGTAATACGATGTAGAAGTTGGTGAATCTGGATCTGATTTCCCTTCCCTTAATAAATTCATCAACCTGCACTACTTTGCAGCTTTGGTTATCTGCAGATATATGTAATAACTGATAAACTGTGAGACATTGTCATTCACTAAGCATGAAGTGACGCATGGTGACAACTCACTTCCAGCCAATCACCATTAACAAATCCAAATCCAAAAAACCTTTATTAGGCATAAAACCAGTGCCAAGAATTTCAAATACAATAAAAAAGATCATTATTGCTCTACTTGGCAAGGTACACAGAGCAAAAAACATAGCAAACAGCTTCCAGATATTTCAACACTAGAGCTATTTTAAAAGCTTAGCCATTTTTATTTTAGATCAATGAAAGGAGCATAAATCCTGTTGGTAACACAGTTCTCAAAATCAGTTCTGATGTTGTTGTACTTTTGAACAATAGAGGCAGAATATGAGAAAGTGGAAAGTCTGGTGTTAGAAATAAAACAGCATAGTTTCATTCTCTTGCCTGGCCCAGCACTAAAGTCTCCCTCATCTCCTTTCCCAATACTCTGGTGAATCCCAGCTCTGGCCCAGCACTAGGCCTCCCCCAGTCTCATCCCAACACTTAGTGAATCCTCAGCTGGGCAGCAATTCAAGCCTCCCTATTCCTCCCTCCACCCCAAACACCATTCTTCCAAGTTTTCCTGTGTCAGCCTCCCCATTCCTCCCCCACCGGGCCCTCCCCACCCCCAGAACTAAGCTGTGACCTGGCCTGGTCTCCCCCCAACTCACCTCACCTTTGTATTGTATATTTCCTCTAGCCAGCCTGCCTTCCCACAACTCATTGTTTGTGCCCGCCGCCTTTCCTGCCCTCTGCTCCTCCTCCCACAACACAACTCTTCATTGCTGTCTCGCAAGCTGCTCTTGTCTGCTGGCCATTCACTCCCACCACGCTTCTGGAAAGCAACCGCCTAGGGAGGGATATTGCAGCCTGTATGGAAGCCCTAAGGGTGTTGAAAGGCAGGAGGCCCATTCCAGTCCCCTGCCTCCACTTTTCACATTTAGCTGTACATCCCCTGTCTAGATCCCACTTTATTGGCAACCTTAGGCTTTGCTTAAGGTTAGGTTATAAATAAAAGTTTAATCCATACAAAGAGAGGGGCTCCATGGAGCTCTCATAATTGCCAGATTGCAGCCTCCCCCCTCCCCACATCCTCCAAAATGGATGAAATTATGGTTTAAAAAAGAATATACATAAACGGCAGTATAACTATTTCCAGACTGGTTTGCAGCACCCTCGTATACTTCAACACTCACTTGTCATTGATGTGCTGAGTCTGGTATCCACCTGGCCAGAGAAACAGCACTGCCAGCAGCCCGCATCTGGGTAAAACCCGCTATGTTGGTGTATATGCCCAACATGTTATCCCTTCTGCTTGGTCCGAAGGACTGACCTGAAACATGTCTGGTGTGTTATGTTGCTAAGCATCTGTTATACCATTCTAAATTTTAGGAAAATTTTACACTGGGTAAATGTGGGTGAAAAATATACTGCAGAAAGAGATTTGGCCTACATGAAATCCATTAAATGAATAATTCTTAAGCATGCAAAACAATATTTTTTTAAACAAAAAACCCTTTTTACATCTTTGGACTAGGAGTAAAGGAGTTGACATAAGATGACAGGTGTAGTTCTGCCATGGGCCGCTTTTCATTTTTTACATTCCTTAGAGAAGCTATAAGAGTTGCACTCCCTATGTGTCGAGATTTAGCAATGTATGTAACAAGCTCAGCCAATGTCAGGATTCTCTTGCTGGAAGGGGGGAAAAGTCTAGAGCGCCTTTGCTTTTAAAAATATGCACATGTAAATTATGTACTCTGTATCTTGGAGTTCTGGTGGCTGTAGGCTGGTCTCCAGGCTGGACACACTTCTGCCTCTCTCTGTTCCCATGTGGGGGTGGGAATTCATGCTATCCATATTATCAAATGTTTGGCGCCTTTTCACTACAGAACTGTCTTCTTCTGTCCCTCATACGTCTTCTTTCAATAAAATCCTTGAAAACCTACAAGCATTTTACGTCCTTGTGGTAGATTGACAGCCAGAAAGTCTCGGTGCACTAAAATGTCCCTTGTGACTGACTATTTACAGAGATTTTTTTTTTTCCAAGCTATTTTTGGAGGGTTCTGGCATTACATTAATACGTATCCAGTTCTAGACATCAAAAGTGAGATAACCTTTAAAGCCAAAATGGAAACCTAAATACCTGGAGCAATAAAGTTATCATTAAATAAGAATAAATTATGCTTTTCCCTTTTGGTAACTGGAAAAAATCAGCTTTTATCAGCTTTTTTTGGGGGAAGGTTTTGGTTATGTCAACACTTAGCGCGGTACTCATCACATTGTTCAGGTTCGAGATTCAAGATATTGTTAATGGCTTAAATCAAACTTCTACTTTATTAATAGGTTGCTGCAACTGGTAGGTGGTGTTCTAGGTAAATGTCATGCACCTTCCAATTCCTACTTAAATTCAAGATATCAAATTCCCAAACACCTTTTAATCTTTCAGCTCTTTGTGTAGTTCCAGCTCTTGCTTATTAATGATATTAAACTGGCTTGACTTTAGTTTTTCTGCGAAGAAGCTTATCCTGGAGTAATGATGCAGATTTTTTATTTTAAAGTACTAAGGATGCTGCAAGGATATATGGAACGCATAGCCTGACTAACTATATGCAAATTCAAGCATTTACTTCTAAATAAAATGAATGGTAGCAGTGGATTCTTCTAGGTGGAATATGAAGGAGGAAAAAGACACTTCTGAAACTGTGGAGTTGCTGCGACATAGCTACCTAAGCTTGTTGAGATGGTCTGCCTGGAGGAATTGTACTCACAGCAATGGACAAGAGTATGAGGAGAAAAGAATATTTGTTATTTGCTAAATATTTATAGTCCTTTTCTCACTTGGACTCACAGAATTCATACACAGAGTATGAGTTGATATAATTGATGTGGGATGGAACATTCAGTAAAACACGTAGTAAGGTTAGGGTTGTGGTAGAATTAACCAGAAGTCTAAGAACAGAACTGAAACGAAGCATAAATATTAACATGACACATTAAATGATGTAAAAATTCTGCAGCAGTGATCCTCTAATTTCAGAAAAGCTATATGGCAGTGGTATAGGGCCACAGTGACTACTAATTTTCTAAGTAACTTTGTGAATCATGCAGTACAGTGGTAAATTTTCTGCCAAACTGAGACTGCAGCAAATTGTGAGGGGCAGGAGATCAAATACACATTGTGTTTCTGTTACATTTCAACTCAACATCTTGTGGCAGAGGAAAACGTGAGTGCAATGAATACAAAAAAGTTCTGCAGTCTAGAATATGAGGATGTATAGCATTACCCTTTGTTTTAATCTACCATCGGTCACCTACTTTGAGAGGAATTTAATTTCTGGCTCTCATCTGTCTAAGATATGAAGGCAGTGAAACCTTAAACCAAATATCTGGCAGGAAATCTGAATTAACATCATTTCCTGAGTGTACCATTGCACAAAGTCCATAGTTAAATGGTATGCTTTTAGGTATATGAGATTATTATAAAACCAAAGATTCTTGGCATGAAAAGACTTGTAGGGGAGTTAGCTTCTCCCTTCCTTCTGGAGCAGAGTTTGGGGGTGAGAAAGATGGGAGGTGGCAACCCTCAACTCTGGGAACAACACTGTGTGTGTGCAGGTGGAGGTGGCAAGCTATCCTTTCCAGCGAACCATTAAGGTCTCAAAGCATGTAGAGTATTAATCTTCACCCTTAGTTAAAAAGTGTGATGATGAAACCCTTTTTAACATCCTATTCATAGAGGAGGTCTTTGTCCCTCATGCAGTCCTCTCTTATTTGCAGTAGCTGGTGCCCACTCATGACAGGTGCAGTTGCAAAAGCAGAGCCAGGGTTTCACAGCAGGATAAATCTCAAGCCAGCCTTTCTCCATTTCAGATGGGGCAGGCAGAGATAGAGAGGAAACAGCCTATACTGCAAACTGTCGGGGGAGGAAGAGGCCGCTATAGGTTACAGCACCACCTTTTAAAACTACCTACTCTTTAACATACAATTGCAGATACTGAGATCTCCTTTCTTGAACCAGCAGTTCTTCCTTATGCAGATACATAGGATCTGATGAGTTTCTTATTGCTGATGTCTCACATTTCACATTTCATACAGTATGTGTGTGTGATATATGACACTCTTCCTCTCCCTGATTGGTTGGCTGACCCGGACCCTACCATGATCACAAAACACACAGCCGTTTCCCATGTAAATAAACTGCGCTGCAAGGTATCTTTTTAAAAAGTTGTAGTATGTGTAAAGCGACAACCTAATGCCAGCCCCTCCTTGGTAATCTTACCTCAATGGCCTCCATTTTCTCTCCCAGCATTTTTTTCTTTCACTTTAGTTCATTTGCATTCTTAGAATCTTCGGACAAGGCTAGATCCCCCCTTTCCTCATGAGCCGTGACTTTGTTTAAAAAACACGATTTCATTTCCCCAAGTCCAGTTTGAGGATCTCTGGAAAAGAGAAGAAAGTTCATTTGTGTGCTAATGAAATGACTACTGAATGTATTTCTTGAAATATTAGATTGAAGTCCAGTAGCAACTTAGAGAGACCAATAAGAGTTTTCAGGGAATAACTTCTCAAGAGTCGCAAAATCTCCCTTTGTATCGTGACTCTGACTTCTTGAAAGCCTACATACCCTAATTTTTTTTTTGTTGGTCTTTAAGCTGTTACTGGACAGGCTACCACATTTATTCGTTGTACTGCAGACAATATGGCCATCCTCTCAAATATTTCTGATATGATTTCGCCTTTACTGATATGATTTCCTCGTTTTACTTTACTGTCAATATGTTAATAACTTGGATTTTTTTTAAAACGACATTCTTAATCCAACGCTAGTAGGGAGTGGGGTACAAGCATTAACAGGTAATCCGCCAAAGTTATAAATGCAACAAATTTCAGTATGGCATGTATTGTAATCCTCGAAGCAAACATCTGTGCAAATACAAATTATTGGTCTGGCTGGTCCCTTTGGCCTATTTTATCGGCGCTTTCAGGCAAATCTGTTTGTTTTTTCTAAGCATTACGGCAAAAATATAATTCTGTCATTGCATGGGGATGTGTGGAGACCTATCTCCAAACAAAAATGCTGGATTAGCCATACTCTGTTGGAAAAGAAATCGGCCGCAGCCCAAATTCTATTTAACATACAAACTGTAACGCTGAAGCTGGGTGAGCATAACAGATAATATCCTGGCCCCTTGTGGCAGCAAACCGTTGATCCTGGTTATAGGGCAGCTCCAGCTGACCCTTTAGGGCCTTCGATTGCAAAACCCCTGTCCGGCACATCCCTCAAGGGAACTGGAATTGCGGAAGTTAATAGGTGCCGCTATGGACGCTAAAATCCAATTTGTGATGATCCCTCCCTTCTGGCAGCCGGAAGCCTTCAAAGCGCCGCTCCTCAAGTCTTTGTTTTTTTTTCTTAAGAGCTCTATCGCCACCTCACGGACCTCATAAGGGAGGCCCCGAGGGTGGAATGTCCGGCATGCAAAGCTACCGCCCTTCCCAAAATAGGATGTGCTCTTATGTCTAAATCATACCTCGCTAGCTGCTAAAACCAACAGTTCTCCCCCCCCCCCAGTTTCAGTGCAGCCCAGAGTCACACAGCCCCAAAGTGCATGCCGCGAAAGCCACTGCAACAGAGCATAATTGTGACGCCATTTTTCTGTGCGCGTACAGCGAAGCCACTGCAACAGAGCAGCTCAGTTTCGCCCAGTGCATGCCGCTGGGCCACTGCAACAGAGCATATCAGAGCATGACCGACATCATGTCGCCAGATGTCCTGATTCGAATCTGGATAAGTGTAATTTCTATCGGGCAAAGATAGCGCCTCTGTTTATAGGATATATCACTGCGTGGAATAACATCCCCTCCTATATCCTGTACAACCCGCCAAGTTGACCGACAAGCCTTAACCTTGGCTTTGTTTCACCCTGGCGCGGAGCAACTACATCCTCCAATTCCTCTGTTCCAAATAGAAGCATCGATCTCGACAGCTGAATGGTCTTTGGCATCTTACGATGCAGCAAGCTCAGGTCAGGCTCCGCGAGGATCCCTCCAAGTCCTCCTCCGTTCTAGTAAGCACGACCAAACAGCTTGGTTTTTTTTTTTGGCATGCAGACATAATTGCAGCAAGCTCAAGTCAGTCTCTCCCTATGAGGATCTGCAAAGCCACTCCCGTCCTGTGCTGCAGGAATGCCATTCTCTCCCACTTGTAGCACAACTCCATCAGGGAAGCCCAAATTGGAAGGACGTGAATCCCGCGAACCAGGGGAGTAGGGAACACCACCTCAAGCTGGACTTCGGCTGGCGTGAAATCTACTCAGCCCAGGACACCACGCTGTGGCTCCACCAGCCAAAAACTCCAGTTTCATCATCGACGATGCGCCCGCCGGAACTATAAAAAAAGAACAGAGTTACAACAAAAGTGTGAGGCCAGACGTACACATGATTGAAGGCCAAAGACTTCCTTAGCAGCCTCCAGCCTGAGTGGTCTGTAGCCTGAGTCTAGTCCGCTGTGTTGTGGCCCTCTTTGAGAGGCCGAGGGTGCCGCTTCCATCCGGGGAAGCAGTGGGAACTAAATCTGTTCAGCAAGAAGACCCAGAAATCACAAACTAACGCCATACAGAACAGCTGTGAATTGATATCTGGATACCTGCTGAAATGCAGTCATGTGAGTGACCGGGTTGGCTCCAAATGCTGCCTGCATGGATGAATGCAAATGCAAAAAACAGGAGAAAGCGCTGGACACCGCAGCATTTCGCTATACGATTTGTAGTGTGGCAAGGGCCTTGGTGAATAATAGATCCCTCTTTTCCCTGCTCACTGCCCAACAAAATTAAAAATTTCTAATAAAGCAAACGGCATTTAAATGTAGCTCTTCGCGAGAGGTTTCTGGAGAAAGGTAATATACTCTTTTGTTCTTGCCAGAGCATGTCAATGACTCCCCGGCATCAACTGGCATGCACATACGTCCAGAGCCCTTTGAAGAAGGCTAAAGGGGCTGATGATTTGGTGAGTGGGGCAACAAGTTCACTGCACCGGAAAAAAAGCCATAAAAGGCCAAAGCAGCGTTCTCAGTGAGCCCCTTTGTAAACGGGCTTTTCGCCTATGGCCTAGGGGAATACCGCTGCCAACCGCACTTACATGGTCTCTCCAGGCCATTTTGGGAGTGGGAATGGCCCAGGCTTTCGGCTATTGACTGAAAACTACTGGAGCAGGATGATGATCCCATTAGCTGCGGAGCTCTCGGCCAGAGTGGACTCAGCTAATTGAGCAGCCGGCGGCAACATCCACGTCGCCAACCATGCTGCCCGAATCAGCTGGCTTAACGTATGGAATCCCCTGCACCGAGGTTCCACTTCCTCTGGACTCGGATGAGGGCAAACCAACCAGCTCGATGCTTTCGCGTCCATCGATTCACACTCCAGAAGGCTACTCGATGAGACCAGGTAAAAGAAAATAGAGAGAATTAAGGTTGACCATTCAATTCTGGGTCAACTATCCATGACTCCCGCTCTGTCCTCGGCCACAGCCCCAGGAGCTCTTATGCAGGAGGAACCTAGCTCTAAAAAAAGGTCCCCATGATAAAATTCCTGCTGCAATGCCTAAGAGTGATAAACACAGAATCAGGACCAGGATCGAACTTTGGCATAAGCATAGATCAATAATTTATCCCGAGTCTACTTTAAACAGCCGGTGCTAGTTGGAAGTGAAGAGAAACAGAAAGATTGGCGTTCTAGCACTTTCTCATTTGAATAAGACATTGGCGCGCATGCAATAAAATAAAATAAAATCTTACCATCTAAACAATGCATCCATCCCCGCACGCCTGAAATAGCTGGCCATTGAGTTGGGACCACAGCTGCCTCTGGCTGGACTGGGTGATGAAGATCCTGTGGTGGTAAGGTTTAACCTAGGAGTCACCAGGATTCGCGTCCACCTCTCTTTGCAGATGTGGTTTGCTCCTGCCAGCTATCGTGTCACCCTCTGGTACTTTTGGGCCAAGAGTCATAGTGTGTGACCGCCCTAGGGTCACCTAGCAAGCTTCCTTGGTGCCAGTGGGGGCTTCCAGCGTGGTAATCCCAGATCTTAGCATTCCCATACCCGAACCCTTGAACTATGCTGACTCCGTGTGGATGTACCCGCTCCTGAATACATGCTGGGCAGTTTGGAAGTCCAGTTTCAGCCAGATCACCAGATTGTTGTCACCAATCACATATCGGCAAAGTAAATGGCCTGTGGCACTTCACTTTTTTGTTTGTTTGTTTGTTTTTTAAAGGCGCTACCTCCCAGTATGATGGAACAGGGAGAGAAAGACTGAACCCACTACATCCAGTAATCAAGTACTAAAGGAGAGGTAACTGCCAGTTATAAATGCACAAATTCCAGTATGGCAGGTATTGTAACTGAAGCAAACATCTTGCAATACATACTATTGGTCTGTTGGTCCCTATCATTGCCTATTTAGTCAAGTTAAAGTAGAATCAAATCTGTTTGTTTTTTTCACAAAATGGCAAAAATATAATTCTGTCATTCTGGTAATGGATATCAAGGAAGCACTACTCCCCAATACTAAATTATTTTCAATGTTATGATGTCAGTCTGTGAAAATAAACTTAAAACATAAGCATATTAAATAAACCCCCAGCGCTTTTAAATCCCTAAGTGCCTCTAATGGTATTTGAATTCTTCTCTGTGGAGCGTATGTTAAGATATTTTATGGAAATAAGGTATTTGGTATGTTATAATAGCGGATGGTGCTTTCAAGCTACGCTCAGGGTTTTGCAAGACATATGGAAAGACAAAACCCGACATTTTTTTCAAAAGCCATTAGGGAGGAATTTGGATTTTGTGCTTTCCCTCATTAAGCTTAATGAGAATCCGTGTTCGTTTTAAATATCTGAACAATTATTATCATTTCCCTAAGGAACCTGCAATCTACAAACAGATAGAGACCAGGGGGTTTAACACAGGCAGTTGAGAAGGGGGTAAAACAAGATCGTAGCTCTCCCTGAGTTATTACAGCGTATGTTTTCGCCATTGAAAGTTGAGTACACAGGCTATGAGTTTTATAGAATAAAATAATGGTAACAACAGGAAACAGGAGACGCTAAGCAAAACAATTCTAGAATTGAAGATTCCATCCCTGCTGGGATACATCAGATGGCGTGAGATGAGAGTTACATGTGTAATTCAGGCTTTTAACACCGGAGTTCATAGTCAAACAGTCTTTCCAATAGAAGAAACATGTTGTTCTTGGTTTAGCAGAGACAATATTTTAGCTGTAATAATTGTAGTCGTGCAACGCCGAGTCACCGCAAGAACGCAGACGCAGACGTGGAGATAATTACCCGGAGAGAACCAGCAGCGGGATACAACCGTGGATCCTGGCAATCTCTGTCACAGGCTATTCCCTGATTAATCTTTTATTAGGGTGGCTCTTGGGGCTTTCAAAGGGGTGGATCTGCCGGAGGTCAGGAGAGCCGAGAGTCCTGAGGCCGGGAGATCGCCGCCAGGTGATGCATGATCTCATCGGGCCGGTGGTACCGCAGGAGGAAGCGCCCGCGGTTCTGGGCCTAACTTACATCTAAAGGGCATTCATTATCCCTTTGTCTGGGGACACCCGGTATTGCGAGCCAGGCAGTTCATGACCCAAAGACTCACCGGGGGGGTGGACAATGGGGTAGTGGGTACGACTCAGAAGGCCATAGTTACCGGCATGCCAAGCGCTTTGTTTAATGGGTTCTGCTGCTAGTCAGCCGCTCATCCTTTACATCTCCTCTTTTTTTACGCTTTTGGAAGGAAGTCGAATTGGTTGGGATGACACAAGGGGATCGCTTTCACCTCCTCAGCATTCTGCCCAAGCTGGTCGAGCCGTTTATGCAACATGAGAACTTGGCTGCTAATGTATAGAAGCCAAAGCGCTTCTTACACATTAATACAGGCAATACTAGAAATACATTGAATAACGCAAGATCCGACGATAAGGCACAATAATCAAAACCAATGCAGAATTGTACAACAATATTTCTAACCAATCCCCTGGCAGCTGAACTCCAGAGGGCCGACTCACCAGTGGGGCAATACATCATATTTCAGATTAGACACACAACGTCTTGCAACCTATGCACTTTCATATGAATTCAATGGGAATTATCAGAGAGATTAAAACAACATAGCCATTATGTACATATTCACAACCTTTGGTGATGCAGTAACCGCGTCAATCACCATAGCAACGACATCTAAAGTTGCTTACGAAACCCTGTTATTCGGAGGCCAGGGCATCCAGAGCGGTGGAGGTGGAACACGACTCTGAAAGGCAACAGGCCAGCTCGGCCAATAGTCTTAGCTGCTATAAGTTCAAGTCCAGGGACTCCCATCAGGGGAGGCCGCTGGTGGAGATCTAACTCTGCCTCGGAGAGGGCGACCGCCGTCGCTCCGGCAAGAGGGGTCGAGAGAGAGAGCGGAGCCAGCGGCATGGCGCTTCTGGGCTCCTGGGGCGGAGCCTGAGGCAGGACAGTTCGGTGAGGGCGTTGAGGCAAGCAAAGGGTTCCCGCAGAGAGTCGAGCAGGGATGTAGTTGAAGCTGTCTTTCCCCGCTAGTCCGCAAAACCAGCCTTTTGGGAGCAGGATGTTACCGGCCACCGAATATCCTCCACATGTGTGCAGTTCCAGCCAGCCGAAGCCGTAGGAATGGGCTCCGGCCGACCTCTCGTCATTCACCACGCCGCAAATGCGGGCACAGTGGTGCTGGACTTGTGGTTACTTAATCGTCTTGGCGAGGAGGGAGAGAGCGCCTACCGGGAGGGTTTGATCGACGCATGGGTCCCCAGTCAGCGCTCATGGAGTATTTTGATGGACGAGGTGTTCGATAAAGGGCCTGTTTCGTGATTCCTCTAGGAAATCTCCAGGGGCTTTTGCAAACGGAAAGGCGCAAAGGAGCTTAGGCGAAACTCCTCCTGCTCCTAGGTACTGGCCCAGGCAGAAGGTTGAGACGTTGGCAGCGGCAGTGTTTAATCGTTCTCAGATGTTGGTTTGACCAGCAGCTCATTAAGGGGTACAACCGCCACCGGCAGGAGGCAGCAGAACAGGCAGAGTATGGTGACCGCAGAGTTGCCAAGGCGATGATGCATAAGATGGCAGCACAGAATCCTCGGGTGTCTCGGGTGAGCCTCGCCGTTGCAGTAACTCTCGAGCTTGGTTGGTATCGCCTTGACATCCCCCCCTTCTGCGTCAACTGGTTCTTTGGACTGTTCATGCTTGGCGGCTGTTCCACAAGGCCGTAGGACAGGATCCTCCAGAGAGATCCGCTTCCATCTCCGGGATGGGATTATTTCTTCCTGGCACCAATTCCATGGGCTGGCCGGACATGGCTAGTCGAAATCCACAAGAGCATCTGTAGGAAGAGCAGACCCGGAAGCACACCCCCTTCCCCTCGGTTACGGGAGGGTCCGGGTCCCACAGGCTCGGTCCCTGGATTTCGGCGGAGAGGGGCCTGAGCATACGGGTGATAATCTTCGCACCGCTTGATGGGTACAAGCCCCGGTTTCTCGCCATTTCTGATCAGATTTGAGCGGATTGTTAATATCAAGTTTGCCTTCAGCTCTTGCTCAAGCTTGCTGCCTGGCGTGAGTCGCATGCAGGGGGCCACCTAATTCCTCTTTCTTTAAAAAATTTTTGATATGAGGGCAAGGGGTAGGCTTTTAATCCTGATGGGAGGTCAGCTTTCCAAGATCGCCATCAGGGCTGGCCAAGGTGAAGGTCCGAGCCCCGGAGGAGGGGGGGCGAGCGGACCATTAGGGAATTGTGTGGGTATGCATACTTAATTTGCAGCCGTGCGCGAGGTCTCTTGAGAGCGCTTTTGGAGTACGGGAATGCACTGTGTGAAATGAAATTATCAAAGTACCCTAGGAGCAAAATTTCAACATAAAGGGGAGGGGTGGGTTTTCCTTGCAAGGGGAAATGCATCTCTACCGTGACCTCGGTGGCTGGCTCGGCTGCTGGCTGTAGGGGTGCTTTGCATCGTGATTAGTTTTATCTTGGCTTACCGGCCAGAGACCGCTCTCATAAGGGGCGGCCCCGGCCAGAGACGCCTGAATAGCCTATAGGGTCTTTACCAGATTTTAGCTAAGTTATGATAGTAGATGAACTAGCGGTTCTAACCTGGGGCCTGTCCTGGCAGTAAAGGCGTATCAGGGTGGGCCCAGATTTTTAATCCAGGGAGGGCCAGTCAGCCAACTGGCCTCCTCGCCTTTGCTGGCTGGAAAATAGAAGGAGAAAAGGGGGGAGAGAGGAAAGACAGCTCCTGAGCAGGAGTCAGGAGACGGAGTCAGGAAAACACACAGTCCGGATCAATGATCTATGCGGTGGGGGAAAGTGGCGGGGGTGGATTTATCCATCTTCCGCACCGGGTTGTCTTGACCTGGCCCATGAGGTCTCTTCCCCAAAGGCTACCATGGATGTCCAAGACGATGGGGCTGGACTGTGAGCTGTCACTCGAGTCCCGGCCTGTAGACCGTGAGCGATGTGCGCGCGGAGTCGCATTTACTCCTGCGGGATGATGTGAACAACTTCTGCCCGGTAGCCGGATGCTTTTGGCAAAACCAGCCCAATGGTCCCCGCGGGATGTGGGGTCGCTGTACTGGGTAGGGGCAATCTAGAATCTCTCGTGGGGAAACTTGAAAGAAATAGGCTGGGTGCAGGTGAGCCAGATGCCAATGAGAGGGAGGTGGTTTGGGGGTTTGAGGCCGCTTTAGTAGTCTCCTCCTTGGTCCTGGGCTGGGGAGTTGCCCGGGCGCTGAAGTTTCTCGACGGGCATTCGCTTTCTCCAGTGGAAGCCTCTCTGGCACCGGGGGCATCTGGTCTTAGGCTGGCCTTTGGGTTTCGGGCCTCTGGGGGGAAGACCCTCCTCCGCCAGTCGTAGGCCCCCCTTCAGTTTCCGCTACCTTCGCTTCGGAGCAAGTGTCCCGGCTTGCCGCAGCTGAAGCTTCATCCTGGGGCTACGCCCCCTAGTAGTGGAGAGGGCTGCGGCTAAGAGATCTGGCTTGGTGCGGGCGGAAGATCCGATAACCTGGCAAGCTTTATATGTTAATAGTTCCGGATTCTTCCCTAGGCCTAGCAACGCCCTGCGGCACCTGCTAGTAGAGGCGCTCTCCTTGGTAGGCGCTGCAGCGAGTTCGCTGGGCCTCGCTCGCTATCTACTCTGCCTTTTGAGGGCCTCCCGGATTTTAGTTCACAAATTCAGTATAGGTCTCTTGGGGCTTTTGGTCGGATGCTAGAGCAGCTTTGGGTCGTAGTTGTCCGGGCGTTGGGGACTTTCATGGCGTGACGCTTTCTATGGCGCGCACTCAGATGCGATCGTAAGGCGATACTCCGGCAGGATAATCTGGAGTATTGCTGCTTTTAAAGCCCTGACCGCAGTAAAGCTGCGCGGCGGTGTATGCGCCGCCAGAGAAATATTCCTCTGTTTATGCACCGTTGGCGGTACCGGCCTTCCTAAACCACGCACTCAGCGGGGTTTAAAAGCATGTAAAAGGTGGTTTTCCAATCTTCCGAAACCATTAGGTGGTTCCTGGCGACCGCCTCCAGCATGCCTCTTCTACATAGGGGCCGGTGATTCCTACATCCCGCATTGCCTTGGCGGAGCTCAGTGAGGATGCTGTAGCTTAAGGGACGGTATTCTCAACAAGTTTCCGGAAACGATGCTATCCTTCCCTTCCTGGTCAGTGTAATGGACGGGGCACATGGCGCGAATGCTGGTATCGTCTTCCGTCAGGGTTGTGGTTTTTTTGCAGACCGTGGTTGTTGATGCTCTGCTAGGGTTTTGAAACCCGCGCCATTACGTGCGGGCGCTTTCGACGTGATATGCGGCGGCTCTTTGTGAAAATCGAAGGCGGGGCGAAGGGAGGAGGCGGGTTGAGCCAGCGTGGGAGGATTTGGAAGAGGCAAGGGAGCAAGGGAGATAGAGCGAGGACAGGCAACCACCCCAGTGGATAGAGAAAGTTCAAGGGGTGAAATCCGGCTTGCTGGTCAGCGCGAGGGATGGTATCTACGGCAAAAGAGTAGCCATAGACCTGCAGGCTGATGGCGACATAACATTGCCTCCATCGCCAGTAGCAGTGACATCGGCGCGCCGCAGGCTCTCTATGCAGAGTGCGCTCGATGTTCTTCCTAACTCTTAAGATTCAACGTTCCCCTTTCTGGGTAAAATGGCGACATTGAGCTTCAATCTCCTCAACTAATTTGGCGCAGCTCCCCTCTCTTTACGGAGACTCCTGCCGCTTTTCGCTTAACGCTTTCACTCCGCCAAAGTGCTTAGAAACATGTTTCTCCCGCTTTTGCAAGTTCCCATACTTACTGCTGTTTCATAATCGGACGAGAGAGCGTCCTAGAACTCGGGTCCCTGGATAAGCGTACCGATTCAGCTGACGCCGGTACCGCTGCCCTTTCCCAGGCGACGGTAAGCAGGGTGGTGAGCCCGAGGATTCCCGGGTTTCGGCACCAGTTGTAGTTGTGCACGCTGAGTCACCGGTGAAGAACGGCAGGACGAAAGATGCGGAGATATCATCTGGTGGAGAGAACCAGCAGCGGGATGCCAGCGGGTCCGTGATCCTGGCAACTCTAAGCCAAGGTATAGTTCCTGACACCTTTTATTAGGGCTTCTCTACGGCTAAAGGGGTGGATCGGCAGGAGGCCGGGAGAGCGGAGAGAACGAGAGGCCGGGAGATCGCCAGGTGATGCATGATCTCATCGGGCTGGTACGTGCAGGAGGAAGCGCCCGTGTCTGGGCCTAATCCACACTCTGGGGGCAAGGTACCCATTATCCCTTTGGTTCGGGGACACCCGGTGATAAGGAGCCAGGTAGTTCCGCGACCTAGACTCACCGGGGGGTGGGGGATAGGAGTTTAAAAGCGACCAGAAGGCCGTGAGTTACCGCAATGCCAAGCGCTTTGCCTACCGTTCTGCTGGGTCAGCGGCTCATCCCTATTAAATAATCTTAACCATTCCTCTTGTACAAGTAAGGCCTATATAATACACTCCAGAATTAATGAGGCAAAGCAAGTCCAAAGTTCTGTTTTGGTAAATGGACCATTGGAACTCAAACAGAACCTATAGCTTAGCAGTGAAATTCTAGGCCCTGATTTCTTTAAACTGCTGGGCACCATTGCTGTATATATTCTGCCAACCTTTTCAACAGCCCTCAAGGTTAGAACCAAGCAGATAGAGACTTACTGAGGAAAAAATCTTTTAAAGCCTAAGTTGCAACAAAGCACTGAATGACATTCATTAGTTTAGAGTGAACCATGAAAGGTTATAGTACTAGTTAAGCAGCTGAGCTCCTCCTCCCACTAATGAAGGCATATGAAGGCACGGGGGACAAAGACTGACATGAGTGCAACACACCGTTCTGCACAAAAAAATGGATACAATTTCAGAGTTCTGTGTGTCAAGATTGGGCAGGATGGGGGATGGTAGCTGGAACTTTTCCCCTGAATCTAAATTCAGCCTGGCTGGATAATGGGACTATCTAATTCTCATTGTGTCACCTTTGGCATTTAAGCAGTGCTCAGAGCAGACCATTACTTTTACTCCTATCAGCATCCATCCCTGTTAAATCAATCAATATCTGCGGGAGAATAGCTCAAACATTCTTTCTAGTCCTTTTTTGTTGGAAAACCCTGGAATTCTTTTTGTCTTATATTTTCCTGCCAATTTACTCCAAGCTACTGCCCTTGTGATTCATTCTGGGGTACAGATATTTGTCCTTTGGCTGTTCATATTGTGGGTGTGTTCTGGATCTGTGGATGTCACCCCGACTTGCATGAGGGTTTTCCTGTTGTTACTGGAAATACTGGTTTTTTCCCTTCTGTACCACTTTCCCTAGATCAAGGGTGGGAACCCGCGGCTCGCAAGCCGCAAACGGCTCTTTCCCGCATGTGGTGCGGCTCCTGGCATGGCCCCTTCCTCCCCTCTCCGGGGCTTTTCCACAGCAATTTCCCTCTCTCTCTTGTCTCTCTCTTCTCCTCTCTCCTAGTCACCTCCGCTCTCCTTTCCACCCTCCACTTTCCCCAGCTTCTTCCTTCTCCTCGGAGTTCGCCTCGTTCGACGCCCACCCCGTTCCTTAAATCCTGCCTCCCAGTGCCTTCTGGGACATTTCTCCCCTCGTCCTGCAACGAGGCCGGGCCGGGGAGAGGTGTTGCCGCCGTGACTCGCTCGGCAGCCTGCCCCTGCAGCGCTCGGCCCGTTGTCCCTCAGGCCGGGGCTGGGCACATTGCTGCCGCCGCTGGGGCTCAGGGCTGCGTGGCCAGACCGAGGCCTGCCGCTGCTGGGGCGCGCAGCTGCGCCGGCGCCCGGCGCCTGCCCCATCAAGTCTGGGGAGGAGCCTCCGGGCACCCCCGGGCACCCACGCTCCCGCATGAACGGGGAGCGTGCAGCCAGCATCCCGGCCTGAGCCGGGTGCTGCTTTTTTCTCAGGATTCTACCCTGAGGGGAGGGGAGAAAAAAGCAGCGCCCGGCTCAGGTGGCAACACCTCTCCCCGACCCGGCCTCGTTGCAGGATGAGGGGAGAAATGCCCCAGAAGGCACTGGGGCAGGATTTAAAGCTGCCCGGGGCGGTGGGAAGCTGTCAGAGCGAGGCTCCGAGGAGAAGGAAGAAGCTGGGAAGTGGAGGGTGGAGGAGATGCCGGAGGCATTCAGGAGAGAGGAGGAGAGACAGAGAGACAAGAGAGAGAGGGATAGATCTGTGGAAAAGCCCCACAGAGGGGGGGGGAACAGCAAGGAAGGAGGTTGAATGTAGTAGAGAAGGGGGGGAAGCTGAAAAGAAATATTAGAGACAGAACAAGGGGGAAAGGAGGAAAGTCATGAATGGGGAAAAAGTTGTCACAAATCAGAGGGTTTGAAGTGGACCCTGACGAGAAGGGAGAAGTTGAGGAAAGAGGAGAGTTGCCCTTTATACAAAGCGTGCATAAAGGTAAAAATCCAAAATACTCAGTGTGTTTTCTCTCATTTTAAAGTGCCAAAAAATATTTAAGCTGCTCCATGAGTTTTTCTTTTTCCATGGAAAATGGGTCCAAATGGCTCTTTGAGGTGTTACAAAGGTTCCCTACCCCTGTTCCCTAGATGCTACTCTCAAGCATTGGCAATCATCATCCAACAGCCGGGAAACCCTCCTTTTCCGCTTAGTCAACTCTTGTGGGCTTTGTATATATATGCTCAACACTTAAAAGTATATTCATTGTTTTATCATTTTTGTTCTTTAATAAAGCCAATTTTAATTGTACAACTGTCTGCTCATTTGAGACCTTTCACTCAGGAGTATCCCAATATACATATCAGTCCCAGTTACCCCCTCTTGCTTGTAGGGGCCAGAGCCGCGTTTCTGGTCCTACACAGCTGGAGCTTAGTTTTTAAGAAAACTTAGTTAGAAATAAAAAGCATAAGACATCTGACATTAGAAAACAAACCGAGAGACCGAGTTTTGACTTAGCAGAATCTCTAGATCAGTTACAGAATGTGACCTCTCCCGAGGGAGAGACACACACTCGTGCTCTCAATTGAGAGACACGGAATTTAGAACGTTACAGAATACAGATAAGTTACAGAAGGTGACCTCTCCCAAGGGAGAGGCACCCCCAGTAGAGGAAGAACCTTAATTTTTATAGTTGCAAAGACGTCATACTGGTCCATCCCCTTACTTTCCACGTATTATAATCCATATCTCTCACGTGCTACAAGCATGTACCTTTCAAAATCTTATTGGTCAGAATCTGTCTCCTGGTCACAGTAAGACAACCTCTTATTCTAAGTATATTCACATTCCTTCTGTAATTCAAACGCTGCATGCTGTTAGCTTATGGCCTCTATGCATATGCAAAGGGATGCCATAAAACTAGTTTGCTAGTCTTCAAGAATAACCCGTTTTTTCTTAGTTTGGCTCCCAGAGAGAGCTCATCCCCTTCAGGGTATTGCAGGTTTGAATCTGCTACATACTTTTAGACCTCATGAAATCCTTTCTGTTCCCCAGCATGAAATGATATTCTAACATTTTAAAAGATTTTACAAACATGATTCTAATACAATAGAATTATAGTAAAATACAAGTAAATATGAATCACTCATTATCATTTCTCTGTGCTCATTTAACTATATAAAAAAACACTTTATAATTTAACTAATCACATTCATTTCTAACCCAAAACCAAAGGATTATAAAATACATTTTTTTCTCTGTCAACGTTGGCCCTCAAAGTGACAAGATACCAAGATAAAAGTTATCTTGCTTGCCCAAAGCATAATCACTGAGAAAGCTTGTAACATGCCTTTTGACCTATTACGTAAAATGCAGGCTTTTGGTCACTTAAGCCATTAACAGAAGTTTCCTCCCATTTTGATTCTTAGCTTCTTTGGTCTCATTTGGATTTTCCATATTTTCTTGGATTAAATACTATTTATATTATTACGGTCCTGGCCTGGTTCCTCCACATGCTTTCTGACTTTCCAGCTTATTCTCCTAGCTAAAGTGGAGGCTGCCTGCTTACAGTAACAACTAAAGCAGGAGGACAAAAAAGCGTTCCAAGCAACTAAATAACTGATGGCTGAACATGTGTTGTCAAGGTTTTTTTTTATTTATTTTACAAAAAAAATTCTTATAATCCACATTTAAGAACCACCAAGCTATAGGTAACATATTAAAAGCAACAAATAAGAAAATAATATTTTAAACCATTTGCAGCCAACAAAACCCACATCATTAAAAAACAATTAAATACATAATGAAAACACACTCCTTTAAAAGCATACAAAATGAGTAAAATACTCTGGCAAGTGAAGCAGAGATCCTTGAGGGAACTATCAAACTAAACAAAAAAAAGTCTGGAAAGAGAGATGGCAAACCAAAGGGGACAGGATGTAAGGCCTCCTCTGGGAAGAGTTTTGGTGCCATAACCAAAAATACTCTCTCCTAGGGCTCCCACCCACCCAATCTCAAAAAGGCAGAGGGCACCCAAAAAAAGCAGGGCCTCAAAAGATATCAAAAGGGGTATTAGGTGTATTGGTGGGAGGAGGTGTGATTCAGCTAAAAGTTTTTTCATGATTAGAAGCTAATTAGAAAAGAAATAAGAATTAAAAGAGCTTTTTGGTGTGTGTGTATAATTTTTAGTGTAATATTAGAATTCTTATTTATTTACTTCTATTTACATAGGTGGGTATGGATGAGGACTTGTATAGGTGAATATATATCTTGTGTTAATGTTTGTATTTGCAAGTGTAGAGTGTAACAATGAATTTGTTTTTTTTAGGTGCTATATCATTTTTTATAGTACATTTTATAAGTTTTGTTCCTTAGTTTTTTGTTTTTAATAAGAAAATCTCTAATAAAATTATTTTTAAAAAAAAGATATCATGTATAGGTTTTAAGAGAATAGGCTCTCATCCCTCAAGGGTATGTTGGCTCCCAAAGCTATACAGGGGTTTAAAGATCAACATTGGCACTATACAATTGTGTCCAGAAACAGATTGCACAGTGTAGATGTAGCTTCTAAGACTGGAGGTGATATTATCCTGGTTGACAACCCACAATTCAGTCAACATCTCCCAAGCCTGCAACATTCTGGGCAGTTTCTGAACACATTTCAAGGGTAGCCTACATAGAGCACACATTGTATTAATCACCCAGTTCCTAGATGTAATCAGGGTATTACACATCACAAGGTTCACATCTTTTCTGATTGGGAAAGTCTCCAGCTGGCCTAACCAAATGTCAAATCTTGTGAAAGGCATTCCTGGCCTCAAATTCACCTGCTTATCCAGCAGTAGGGCCCTGGATTGAAGAGTTAGCAGCCCTCAGATGGTGGTTCCTTCATTAGGGAGTGCAACACCCTCTCTTTGAACCCTTCACTCTTACTCCCATAGGATTTCTGCCCCTTGCAGGAATTAAGCTTCCAGGAATATTAGTCTGCATCTACTCTTAAAATGCCTCTGCAGGCAGTTTTGTGTATTGCATTGCATTTTATCTCTTAGACTACTTTAATATTGCTTGTAGTATATGTTTGTACAACTGTTTTGCATACTTTGGGGATGGGGCAAATAAATAAACTTGGGTACTTCAAGGAGCAGCTTTTGAAGAATATTTCCATTTCCATTCCTGCCTGAGGATGCAAATTATGACTTCTATTATCCTGAGGGGTGAAATACAATTTAATAAAGTCCTTAATATATATATATATATTATATAGCTCCCATGTGGAACTACCAGGTAAAATAATTATAAAATAAGCACACCTCCTTTTTCCAGTCTCAGAAACTCAAGCTACAACCTTTTAAAGATTTTGTATGAATGTGCTTATTTTTCCCCATAACCTTAGCGTGAAACTGTACTTTTGGTCTCTCTGTACTTGCTGTCAGGAAACATACTGTGATTTCTACAGGTTTAGGAAAACCAATTATTCTATCAACTAGAAGCTTCTCCAAGCTATTTTCAAGCATGTGATATTTCTTTGTTAATTACATTTAGTGTCATCATTCTCAGCAATTTAAAATGGGGCCTTTCTTGTTTGTATCCTGGATTACCATTTTGTATTTCTCCAAATAAATTTCCTTGCAGATATATCTTTCTTGTTCATTCTAGTTGTACCCCACTTACAGTGATAATTTCTACTCTAGCTTTTAGTGTCTGCCTTTGAGGAATTCTCTGCTACATGTAGAAGAGACATTTACCTCTTAAATTGTTTTAGGATAGCCTGTAGCTTAGAAATCATGGCTGTTCTTTTGTTCTGGATATTTGAAGGGAAGACACTTTATGAGTTTATTTTCCCTTCACCAAAGTGAATAGGAGCAACTAATTCATAATGAGGGAAGTCCAACAGTACAGGTGGTAGTTGGTGGTGACTTTTGTGCAATCCTTTGCATGCTTTACTTGAAAGGTATATTCCAGAGAATTTAATAGTTTATTTTCTCAAATAAACTGTATAAAGTTGATTGCAGCTTTTGTTAGGAAAACATGCCGCATATTCCTGACTATAAGAGCAAAAGGAAGACCTGGAGTTCCATCAACTTTATTTTCTTCCATAGAAGTGAATGGTAGCCCAGAGTTTCCCCTAATTGGGGGTACTGTTTCAAAATACATCCTGCATCTCCTCAATTCTCCCATCACAACAGCAGATGTTCTTCTAATTCTAGATCAACCCAATGATACATCTGCTCTTACCTAACATCTGTTTAGATGGATGACTAATCTGATCCAACAGTTATTATGTTCCTTCTTAGGAGGCATTCAAAAGCCTCTGACTTCCCTGCCCTTACCTTGTTTACAGTGAATGTTAGAACTGCAAAATGTGTGGATGGCAGTGCATTATAGGTGGGGTAAGAAATAATCTATGTACAAAATGTGTCAGAAACATAATGAGGAACTGCT
Organism: Sphaerodactylus townsendi; assembly: GCF_021028975.2. Lineage (NCBI taxonomy): Eukaryota > Metazoa > Chordata > Lepidosauria > Squamata > Sphaerodactylidae > Sphaerodactylus > Sphaerodactylus townsendi. Next base: position 56,206,266 of record NC_059432.1, on the reverse strand, counting down.
GTAGGAAAATAGGACCTTGCAGAAATGAATCAAAACTGGAATGTGCCCAGACTGTGAAGTGGACTCTAGGACAGTTTGGTGGATAGGGAACTGGTTGGAGAACCACACTGAAAGAAGCTGATTTGTCAATGGCATTTCTTCTAGTCAGTCCAGTGGGGTGCTTTTGAGATCTGGTGCTTTTCAATATTTTTACTATAAACAATTGGGGTGGAGGAAAGAGGGGAACTACTCACTAAATTTGCAAATGATGCCAAACTGGGGAGAAGTAGCAAACACACCAAGGAGATAGACATAGAATTCAACAACATCTGGGTACACTGGAAAAGTGAGTGATTTGAACAAAATGCAGTTTCAAAAAGGATAAATGCAGAGTTCCACATCATGGGTAAAAAAAATGAGAACCTGCACGCACATTGTATGGAGGATACACTTCTGGAGTAGCAGTGTGTGTGAAAAAGATCTTGGGGCATAGGTATATTGTACAATATGAGCAGCTGGTATGATGCAGTGACAAAAAGGCCAATGAGATCCCTGGGTGTGTCAACAAGGGCATAATACCCAAATTTCAAGATGTCATAGTCCTACTGTACACTGTATTAGTCAGGTTGCATCTGGAGGGTGTGTGCAGTTCTGGAAGCCTCACTTCAAACAAGAATGTAAACAATGGAGCGAATACAGAGGAGAACAGCAACGATCAGAGGCCTGGAGGCCAAGCTCTATGAGGAAAGAATCTAAGGCACTTGGGAATGTTTAGCCTGAGGAAAAAAAAGAGATTGAGGTGGCACATAGTCACTATCCTTAAGTATTTGAATCCTAAATACACCTTTCTAAGCCCAATGGATTTAGAAGACTCTGCTTAGGGATGTATTGCTAATGTGTGAAAACAAGATTTTTTTCAAAAAAAGCACCAGTTATTAAGGGAGAATATCTACATGGTGAGTATTCATTATGAACAGGTAAAAGCTTTTAAACTTCAGAATTTTTCATTCAGCTTCTGTATTATTGAGGAGTAGCCTTCTGGAAACACTTAAAATTCATAGATACACTGAGAAAGCTCTAAAGGAAGTCATTTTATGAGGAAATCACTTATTTTCCAATTACATATTTTGAACCCTCCTTTGGAAATTTGTCCAGTATAGCTTAAGCAAAGAATGTTATTTTATTGTTCTGAGTGTCATGTCTCACTGGGCTTTAGAAAACATAGGGGGGAAAAAGTTTCTCAGAACTTCTTAATAGGAAGTGACAAACAGGTGCATGGTCCTACCCTCTGCACAAAACCCTCATTGGCTATAATAGCTTTATTTGCAATGTTATTTCAAACCTGATTGCATGGCTGATAACTCTAAATTGAGAAATCACTTGGGTGTGGTCTGAGAGCTGAAGTTGTCACAGGAGACATTAGAAATGAATTCCTATGTGAGTAGGCTGAAAAGCCACCTATGGCCTTCTCTGGTAGTAGGTGGCATATTACTAAACAACTCAGTCTATGTGGCAAGCTGATGTGAAACATTACACAATGCCCTAGAAATGGAGACACCAACACAGAAGTGATGACTTGCAGGGGCTTCTACTGCCAGACTGAGAGGATAACTTGAGCTGATGAGCTGATATTCAGAAAGAAAGTGTCTCTTCTTGCTTCCATCACTGGTGTCAGTTTGGAGGCTGAGGTGTAGATATCAAAAAGATATATAATGATTTCTGCTGTTTGCTAAGCTCTTGACAGCAATGCAACTTAAGCAACTGTGGCCCTTTGTATGTTTTTTTGGCATAAGTTAATTCATCCTAGTATAGTAAACCAATTCAGCATGATCAATCATGAATATTTCAAAACAAAGGGGTAAAATTCTTGTGGAGGAGATGGAGTAATTTATTCATTGCTTTCCCATGATTAAAAGATTAATTGCATTGTCAGCTGCAGAAATAATGCTTATCTTTTTATTAACAGCTCCTTTCTTTGCTCTATTAAGAAATCTAGTTGAAATTCCACCAACAGATTAGCATCACTAAGAGATCCCGATACAGAGCAGTGCAAAACTTCTGAAATCTCACGTTAAAACTAGAGGATGTTCTACATCTGGCACATTCTGGTTGGATAAAGGTTCCTTGGGACAACTGGCATTTTTTGTAGCAGGGATAAAAAAAAAAAAAAATTAAAAAAGGACAAAGGGTGAGCTGTATAATTTCTGTGGTGGCTTTCACTGAGTTCTAGATCCACTGCATAAAATATATTAGGAAAGAAACAGATTCAGTTGTAAAAACTTATACAAAAAAATAGTGTCCAGACCTCGTACTTGACCAACATATTAAAAAAAAAAAAAAATGATGTTACACAAACTAATGCTGTTAGTGTGGACTTCAACACCATTTCCATGATCCAAGGAGTCCTGGGGAAAAAAGCATTCCCTGGTTACAGAGGCAGTTCCAATGGACATGCATGGAATATCCATGGAAGCATGTGAGGTGTCTATGTTTGAATAAAGGGTATTGGAAGAGGGACAGCTCATTATGTTCAGTCATGAGCAAGGGAGAGAGTCTCTGTGCCCAGGCCTGCTACAAGCTTGAGGTAATACAACTTGCTTCATAACTTGGCAAAGTGCTTGATTTTTTAAACAAAGGGTGTTCCATATTTCTGCCTTTTTTGAGTTACAGTGTGACACTATAAAGTATTATACTGCACCCGACTCTCTTAAACTCTTCATACAGGCCTACTGAAAATGATAATCAGCATTAGAAAAGAATTTGAGGAATAGTGCATGTGCAGCAAATTAGAAAGCATTTTTTTCTCCTGGAGTTCATCTCAGAAAGAAGACTAGGGGATAGTATTCACTGAAAACAACCTGCTTACTCTCAATGCCTTAAGAGTTTCTTGGTGCTCCATCATTTGTAAGAAATGATAATCTGAGCAGGATTAAATTTATCTGAGTCACTTCATTTTACTTTAGGTTTAGATTTACCTTTTCAAGATTTCTCTGATGTCTTAGATTACTTTTATTTGATCCCCGTGATTCAATGTCTTGAATTCTACTAGCAAAGTAGACTAACTTCTTGGATACTGAGAAATCTGATGACTGAAGCTGTAGACCAGGCAAGAAAGATGTGTGAGAAAAGGTGTGCAGGAAAATGTGAAATCCCATACAAACCAAAGAGAATTGAAGTGAAGGTTAGGCGCTTGATGCCCGGGGAGGTTGTGCAGGATGCAGCCCAGGGTTGGCAGGACACCTGAGAGGGTTGGGCGGGATGCCTCCCAGGCATCCTGCCCAACCTCCCAGGCATCCCGCCCGACCTGCCAGGTGTCCGGCCAATCCTACCAGGCATCCTGCAAAACCTCCCACTCATCCTACCCAACTTCCCAGATTTCCGAGCCAATCCTACCAGGCATCCTGCACAACCTCGCAGGCAACTCG
>NC_059432.1:56172738-56202768 GCF_021028975.2 Sphaerodactylus townsendi | reverse complement strand
CCTGGACGAGTTGCCTGCGAGGTTGTGCAGGATGCCTGGTAGGATTGGCCGGACACCTGGGAAGTTGGGCAGGATGAGTGGGAGGTTTTGCAGGATGCCTGGTAGGATTGGCCGGACACCTGGCAGGTCGGGCGGGATGCCTGGGAGGTTGGGCAGGATGCCTGGGAGGCATCCCGCCCAACCTCTCAGGTGTCCTGCCAACCCTACAAAATCCTGCACAACCTCCCCGGCATCGCGCCCAACCTTCACTTCACTTTCTTTGGTTTGTATGGATTTCATATTTTCCTGCACACCTTTTCTAAATTGTTGAAAGATTTTTCTTGCCCATTCACAGCTTCAGTCATCAGATTTCAGTATCCAAGAAGTTAGTCTACTTTGCTAGTAGAATCTAAGACATTGACCACGGGGATCAACAAAAGTAATCTAAGACATCAGAGAAATCTGGAAAAGGTAAATCTAAACTGGTATAAAAATGAAGTGACTCAGATAAATTTAATCCTGCTCAGATTATCATTTCTTACAAATGATGGAGCACCAAGAAACTCTTAAGGCATTGAGAGTAAGCAGGCTGTTTTCAGTGAATACTATCCCCTCTGTAGTCTTTCTGAGATGAACTCCAGGAGAAAAAAATGCTTTCTAATTTGCTGCAATATGCACTATCCCTCAAATTCTTTTCTAATGCTGATTATCATTTTCAGTAGGCCTGTATGAAGAGTTTAAGAGAGCCGGTGCAGTATAATACTTATAGTGTCACACTGTAACCCAAAAGGCAGAAATATGGAACACCCTTGTTTAAAATCCGCAATTTGCCATGAAGCAAGTTGTATTACCTCAAGCTTGTAGCAGGCCCAAGTACAGAGACTCTCTCCCTTGCTCATGACTGAACATAATGAGCCAGTCCTCTTCCAATACCCTTTATTCAAACATAGACACCACATGCTTCATGGATATTCCATGCATGTCCATTGGAACTGCCTCTGTAACCAGGAATGCTTTTTTCCCCAGGACTCCTGATCATGGAAATGGTGTTGAAGTCCACACTAACAGCATTAGTTTGTGTAACATCATTTTTTAATATGTTGGTCAAGTATGAGGTCTGACACTATTTTTTGTATAAGTTTTACAACTGAATCCGTTTCTTTCCTAATATATTTTATGCAGTGATCTAGAACTCAGTGAAAGCCACCACAGAAATTATACAGCTCACCCTTTGTCCTTTTAATTTTTTTTATCCCTGCTACAAAAATGCCAGTTGTCCCAAGGAACCTTTATCCAACCAGAATGTACAGATGTAGAATATCCTCTAGTTTTAACGTGAGATTTCAGAAGTTTTACCGTTCTGTATCGGGACTTAGTGATGCGATCTGTTATGGAATTTCAATCAGATTTCTTAATAGAGCAAAGAAAGGAGGTGTTAATAAAAGATAAGGACATTTTGCAGCGCATTAATGCAATTAATCTTTTAATCATGGAAAGTAATGGACAAATTACTCCATCTCCTCCACAAGAATTTACCCTTTGTTTTGAAATATTCATGATTGATTTGTGCTGAATTGGTTTACTATACTAGATGAATTAACTTATGCCAAAACATACAAAGGCCACAGTTGCTTAAGTTGCATTGCTGTCAAGAGCTTAGCAACAGCAGAAATCATTATATATCTTTTGATATCTGCCACTCAGCCTCCAAACTGACACCAGTGATGGAAGCAAGAAGAGACACTTTCTTTCTGAATATCAGCTCATCAGCTCAAGTTATCCTCTCAGTCTGGCAGTAGAAGCCCCTGCAAGTCACTTCTGTGCTGGTGTCTCCATTTAGGCATTGTAATGTTTCACATCAGCTTGCCACATAGACTGAGTTGTTTAGTAATATGCCACCTACTACCAGAGAAGGCCATAGGTGGCTTTTCAGCCTACTCACATAGGAATTCATTTCTAATGTTCCTGTGACAACTTGGCTCTCAGACCACACCCAAGTGATTTCTCAATTTAGAGTTATCAGCCATGCAATCAGGTTTGAAATAACACAGTAAATAAAGCTATTATAGCCAAAGAGGGTTTTGTGCAGAGGGTAGGACCATGCACCTGTTTGTCACTTCCTATTAAGAAGTTCTGAGAAACTTTTTCCCCTCTATGTTTTCTAAAGCCCAGTGAGACATGATACTCAGAACAATAGCCAACATTCTTTGCTTAGTTAAGGTTGACAAATTTCCAAAGGAGGGTTCAAATATGTAATTGGAAAATAAGTGATTTCCTCATAAAACAGACTTTTAGAGCCTTCTCAGTGTATCTATGAATTTAAGTGTTTCCAGAAGGCTACTCTCAATAATACAGAAGCTGAATGAAAAATTCTGAAGTTTAAAAGCTTTTACCTGTTCATAATGAATACTCACCATGTAGATATTCTCCCTTAATAACTGGTGCTTTTTTTGAAAAAAATCTTGTTTTCACACATTAGCAATACATCCCTAAGCAGAGTCTTCTAAATCCATTGGGCTTAGAAAGGTGTGTTTAGGATTCAAATACTTAAGGATAGTGATCATGTGCCACCTCAATCTCTTTTTCCTCAGGCTAAACATTCCCAAGTGCCTTAGACTTTCCTCATAGAGCTTGGCCTCCAGGCCCCTGATCGTTGTTGTTCTCCTCTGTATTCGCTCCATTGTTTACATTCTGTTTGAAGTGAGGCTTCCAGAACTGCACACAATTCTCCAGATGCAACCTGACTAATACAGTGTACAGTAGGACTATGACATCTTGAAATTTGGGTATTATGCCTTTGTTGACACACCCAGGGATCTCATTGGCCTTTTTGTCACTGCATCATACCAGCTGCTCATATTGTACAATATACCTATGCCCCAAGATCTTTTTCACACACACTGCTACCCAGAAGTGTATCCTCCATACAATGTGCGTGCTCCTCATTTTTTACCCAGATGTGGAACTCTGCATTTATCCTTTTTGAAACTGCATTTTGTTCAAATCACTCACTTTTCCAGTGTGTTCAGATGTTGTTGAATTCTATGTCTATCTCCTGGTGTGTTTGCTACTTCTCCCAGTTTGGCATCATTTGCAAATTTAGTGAGTAGTTCCCTCTTTCCTCCACCCTAATTGTTTATAAAAAATATTGAAAAGCACCAGATCTCAAAAGCACCCCACTGGACTGATCAGAAGAAATGCCATTGACAACCGCTCTTTCAGTGTGGTTCTCCAACCAGTTCCCTATCCACCTAACTATCCTAGAGTCCACTGCACAGTCTGGGCACATTCCAGTTTTGATTCATTTCTGCAAGGTCCTATTTTCCTACAGCAGTTCCCATTATGTTTCTGACACATTTTGTACATAGATTATTTCTTACCTCACCTATACGTAATTGCCATCCACACATTTTGCAGTTCTAACATTCACTGTAAACAAGGTAAGGGCAGGGAAGTCAGAGGCTTTTGAATGCCTCCTAAGAAGGAACATAATAACTGGATCAGATTAGTCATCCATCTAAACAGATGTTAGGTAAGAGCAGATGTGTCATTGGGTTGATCTAGAATTAGAAGAACATCTGCTGTTGTGATGGGAGAATTGAGGAGATGCAGGATGTATTTTGAAACAGTACCCCCAATTAGGGAAACTCTGGGCTACCATTCACTTCTATGGAAGAAAATAAAGTTGATGGAACTCCAGGTCTTCCTTTTGCTCTTATAGTCAGGAATATGCGGCATGTTTTCCTAACAAAAGCTGCAATCCTTTATACAGTTATTTGAAAATAAACTATTAAATTCTCTGGAATACTTTCAAGTAAACATGCAAAGGATTGCACAAAAGTCACCACCAACTACCACTGTACTGTTGGACTTCCCCTCATTATGAATTAGTTGCTCCTATTCACTTTGGTGAAGGGAAAATAAACTCATAAGTGTCTTCCCTTCAAATATCAGAACAAAAGAACAGCCATGATTTCTAAGCTACAGGCTATCCTAAAACAATTTAAGAGGTAAATGTCTCACATGTAGCAGAGAATTCCTCAAGCAGACATAAAACAGAGTAGAAATTATCACTGTAAGGGTACAACTTCGAATGAACAAGAAGATATATCTGCAGGAAGTGTTAGATACAAATGGTAATCCAGGATACAAACAAGAAAGGCCCCATTTTAAATTGCTGAGAATGATGACACTAAATGTAATTAACAAAGAAATATCACATGCTTGAAAATAGCTTGGAGAAGCTTCTAGTTGATAGAATAATTGGTTTTCCTAAACCTGTAGAAATCACAGTATGTTTCCTGACAGCAAGTACAGAGAGACCAAAAGTACAGTTCCGCTAAGGTTAAGGGGGGAAAAAATAGCACATTCATGTACCTTAAAAGGTTATGCTTGATTTCTGAACTGGAAAAGGAGTGTGCTTATTTTATAATTATTTTACTGGTAGTTCCACATGGGAGCTATATAATATATATATATTTAAGGACTTTATTAAATTGTATTTCACCCTCAGGATAATAGAAGTCATAATTGCATCCTCAGGCAGGAATGGAAATGGAAATATTCTTCAAAGCTGCTCTGAAGTACCCAAGTTTATTTATTTGCCCCATCCCCAAAGTATGCAAAACAGTGTACAACATATACTACAAGCAATATTAAGTAGTCTAAGAGATAAAATGCAATGCAATACAAAACTGCCTGAAGGCATTTTTAGAGTAGATGCAGACTAATATTCTGAAGCTTAATTCCTGCAAGGCAGAAATCCTATGAGTAAGTGAAGGATTTAAGAGGGTGTTGCACTCCTAATGAAGGAACCACCATCTGAGGGTGCTCTTCAATCCAGGCCTACTGCTGGATAAGCAGGTGAATTTGAGGCCAGGAATGCCTTTCACAAGATTTGACTGGTTAGCCAGCTGGAGACTTTCCCAATCAGAAAAGATGTGAACCTTGTGATGTGTGCCCTGATTACATCTAGACTGCATTAATACAATGTGCTCTATATGAGGCTACCCTTGAAATGTGTTCAGAAACTGCAGAATGTTGCAGGCAGAATGTTGACTGGTGTGGGTTGTACGGATAATATCACTCCAGTCTTGACCTGTCTACACTGGCAATCTGTTTCTGGACACAATTCAGAGTGCCAATGTTGATCTTTAAACCCCTGTATAGTTTGGAGCCAACATACCTGAGGGATGACCTATTCTCTTAAAAACCTATACATGATATCTTTTTAAAAATAATTTTATTGAGATTTTCTTATTAAAAAACAAAAAACTAAGAACAAAACATAAAATGTACTATAAAAATGATATAGCACCTAAAAAAACAAATTCATTACACTTACACTTGCAAATACAAACATTAACACAAGATATATATTCACCTATACAAGTCCTCATCCATACCCACCTATGTAAATAAGTAAATAAATAAGAATTCTAATATTACATAAAAATTATACACACCAAAAAGCTCTTTAATTTATTTCTTTTCTAATTACTTAATCATGAAAAACTTTGCTGAATCACACCTCCTCCGACCAATACACGGAATACCCCTGATATCTTTTGAGGCCCTGCTTTGGGTGCCTCTGCCTTTTGAGATTGGGTGGGTGGGAGCCTAGGAGAGAGTATTTTTGGTTATGGCACCAAAACTCTTCCCCAGAGAGGCTCATCTGTCCCCTTTGGTTGCCATCTTCTTCCAGACTTTTTTTTGTTTAGTTTGATGTTCCCTCAAGGATCTCTCCTTCCTGCCAAGTATTTTACTATTTTTATGCTTTTAAAGGTGTGTTTTCATTATGTATTTAATTGTTTTAATGATGTGGGTTTTGTTGGCTGCAATGGTTTAAAATATTATTTTCTTATTTGTGCTTTTAATATGTTACCTGCTTGGTGGTTCTTAAATGTGGATTATAAATTTTGTAAAATAAATAAAAAAAAATCTTGACAACACATGTTCAGCCATCAGTTATTTAGTGCTTGGAACGCTTTGTCCTCCTGCTTTAGTTGTTACTGTAAGCAGGCAGCCTCCACTTTAGCTAGGAGAATAAGCTGGAGTCAGAAAGCATGTGGAGACAGGCCAGAATGTGTATAAATAGTATTTAATCAAGAAATATGGAAAATCCAAATGAACCAAAGAAGCTAAGAATCAAAATGGGAGCTTCTGTGTAAGTGACCAAAAGCCTGCATTTTTGCAATAGGTCAAAAAGGCATGTTACAAGCTTTCTCAGTGATTATGCGGGCAAGCAAGATAACATCTTTAGTATCTTGTCACTGAGGGCCAACGTGACAGAGAAAAATGTATTTTATAACTTTGGTTTTTGGGTTAGAAATGAATGTGATTAGTTAAATTATAAAGTGTTTTTTTATATAGTTAAATGAGCACAGAGAAATGATAATGAGTGATTCATATTTACTTGTATTTTACTATAATTCTATTGTATTAGAATCATGTTTGTAAAATCTTTTAAAATGTTAGAATCATTTCATGCTGGGGAACAGAAAAGTTTTATGATCTAAAAGTATGTAGATTCAAACCTGCAATACCCTGAAGGGGATAGCTCTCTCTGGGAGCCAAACTAAGAAAACGGGTTATTCTTGAAGACAGCAAGCTAGTTTTATGGCATCCCTTTGCATATGCATAGAGGCCATAAGCTAACAGCATGCAGCGTTTGAATTACAGAAGGAATGTGAATATACTTAGAATAAGAGGTTGTCTTACTGTGACCAGGAGACAGATTCTGACCAATAAGATTTTGAAAGGTACATGCTTGTAGCACGTGAGAGGTATGGATTATAATACGTGGAAAGTAAGGGGATGGACTGTATGACGTCTTTGCAACTATAAAAATTAAGGTTCTTCCTCTACTGGGGGTGCCTCTCCCTTGGGAGAGGTCACCTTCTGTAACTTATCTGTATTCTGTAACGTTCTAAATTCCGTGTCTCTCAATTGAGAGCACGGGTGTGTGTCTCTCCCTCGGGAGAGGTCACATTCTGTAACTGATCTAAATTCTGCTAAGTCAAAACTGTCTGTTTGTTTTCTAATGTCAGATGTCTTATGCTTTTATTTCTAACTAAGTTTTTCTTAAAACTAGCTCAGCTGTGTAGGACCAGAAACGCGGCTCTGGCCCCACAAGCAAGAGGGGGTAACTGGGACTGATATGTATATTGGGATACTCCTGAGTGAAAGGTCTCAAATGAGCAGACAGTTGTACAATTAAAATTGGCTTTATTAAAGAACAAAAATGATAAAACAATGAATATACTTTTAAGTGTTGAGCATATATATACAAAGCCCATAAGAGTTGACTAAGCGGAAAAGGAGGGTTTCGATGTTGGATGATGATTGCCAATCTTGAAGTAGCATCTAGGGCAGGGGTAGGGAACCTTTAACACTCAAAGAGCCATTTGGACCCATTTTCCATGGAAAAGAAAACTCATGGAGCAGCAAATATTTTTTGGCATTTAAAATGAAGAAAACACTGAGTATTTTGGATTTTTACCTTTATGCACGCTTTGTATAAAGGGCAACTCTCCTCTTTCCTCAACTTCTCCCTTCTCGTCAGGGTCCGCTTCAAACCCTCTGATTGTGACCTTTTCCCATTCTGTTTCCTCCTTTCCCCCTTGTTCTGTCTCTAATATTTCTTTTCAGCTTCCCCCCCTTCTCTACTACATTCAACCTCCTTCCTTGCTGTTCCCCCCCCCTCTGTGGGGCTTTTCCACAGATCTATCCCTCTCTCTCTTGTCTCTCTGTCTCTCCTCCTCTCTCCTAGTCACCTCCGCTCTCCTTTCCACCCTCCACTTTCCCCAGCTTCTTCCTTCTCCTCGGAGCCTCGTTCGGCCGCCCCACCCCGCCTTAAATCCTGCCCCAGTGCCTTCTAGTATTTCTCCCCTCATCCTGCAACGAGGCCGGGTCGGGGAGAGGTGTTGCCACCTGAGCCGGGCGCTGCTTTTTTCTCCCCTCCCCTCAGGGTAGAATCCTGAGAAAAAAGCAGCACCCGGCTCAGGCCGGGATGCTGGCTGCACGCTCCCCGTTCATGCGGGAGCGTGGGTGCCCGGGGGTGCCCGGAGGCTCCTCCCCAGACTTGATGGGGCAGGCGCCGGGCGCCAGCTGCTTCCCAGCAGCGGCAGGCCTCGGTCTGGCCACGCAGCCCTGAGCCCCAGCGGCGGCAGCAATGTGCCCAGCCCCGGCCTGAGGGACAACGGGCCGAAGCGCCGTGCAGGGGCAGTGGCTGTCGAAATGAAGCTCACGGCGGCAACACCTCTCCTCTCGCCCGGCCTCAAGCTGCAGGACGAGGGGAGAAATGCCCCAGAAGGCACTGGGGCAGGATTTAAGGCGGGGTGGGGTGGCCGAACGAGGCTCCGAGGAGAAGGAAGAAGCTGGGGAAAGTGGAGGGTGGAAAGGAGAGCGGAGGTGACTAGGAGAGAGGAGAAGAGAGAGACAAGAGAGAGAGGGAAATTGCTGTGGAAAAGCCCCGGAGAGGGGAGGAAGGGGCCATGCCAGGAGCCGCACCACATGCGGGAAAGAGCCGTTTGCGGCTTGCGAGCCGCGGGTTCCCACCCTTGATCTAGGGAAAGTGGTACAGAAGGGAAAAAACCAGTATTTCCAGTAACAACAGGAAAACCCTCATGCAAGTTGGGGTGACATCCACAGATCCAGAACACACCCACAATATGAACAGCCAAAGGACAAATATCTGTACCCCAGAATGAATCCTGAGACAGTAACAGGTAAATTGGCAGGAAAGCCATAGACAAAGAATTCCAGGGTTTCAACAAAAAGGACCCAAGAGAATGTTTGGGCTATTCTCCTGAATATTGATTGATTGCTGGGATGGATGCTGATAGGGTAAGTAATGGTCTGCTCTGAGCACTGCTTAAATTACTTAAGGTGACACAATGAGAATTAGATAGTCCCATTATCCAGCCAGGCACAATTTAGATTCAGGGGAAAAGTTCAGCTACCATCCCCCTTCCTGCCCAATCTTGACACACAGAACTCTGAGGGGTATCCATTTTGTGGGAACAGTGTGTTGCACTCATGTCAGTCTTTGTCCCCCGTGCCTTCATATGCCTTCATTAGTGGGAGGAGGAGCTCAGCTGCTTAACTAGTACTATAACCTTTCATGGTTCACTCTAAACTAATGAATGTCATTCAGTGCTTTGTTGCAACTTAGGCTTTAAAAGATTTTTTCCTCAGTAAGTCTCTATCTGCTTGGTTCTAACCTTGAGGGCTGTTGAAAAGGTTGGCAGAATATATACAGCAATGGTGCCCAGCAGTTTAAAGCTCAGGAACACAGAATTTCACTGCTAAGCTAAGGTTCTGTTTGAGTTTAATGGTCCATTGCAAAACTTGGAACTTTGGTTTCTTGCCTCATTAATTCTGAGTGTATTATATAGGCCTTACTTGTACAAGAGGAATGGCCAAGATTATTTGTAGGGATGAGCCGCTGACCCAGCAGAACCGTAGGCAGAGCGCTTGGCATGCCGGCCCAACTACGGCCTTCTGGTCGCACCCGCTCCCCCATCCCCCACCCCCCGGTGAGTCACAGGTCATGAACTACCTGGCTCACAGCCACCGGGTGTCCCAGACAAAGGGATAATGGGCCCTTGCCCCCAGGTGTGGATTAGGCCCAGACACGGACGCTTCCTCCTGCACGTACCAGCCCGATGAGATCATGCATCACCTGACGATCTCCCGGCCTCTCGTTCTCCCGCTCTCCCGGCCTCCTGCCGATCCACCCCTTTGGCCGCCCCCAGAGAAACCCTAATAAAAGGTGTCAGGAACTAGCACGCGGCAGAGTTGCCAGGATCACGGACCCCCGCGCTCCCGCTGCTGGTTCTCTCCACCAGATGATATCTCCGCATCTCGTCTCGTTCTTACGGTGACTCCGCGTGCACAACTACAACTGGTGCCGAAACCCGGGAATCCTCGAACCACCACCCTGCTTACCGTCGCCTGGGAAAGGGCCGCGGTACCGACGTCCGCTGGATCGGCGCATCCAGGGACCCGAGTTCTAGGACACTCTCTCGTCCGATGAAACAACAGTAAGTATGGGAGCTTGCAAAAGCAGGGCTTATGACAAGCACTTTAGCGAATTGAAAGCGTTAGCGAAAAGCGGCAGGGTCTCCGTAAAGAGAGGGGAGCTGCGCAAATTGGTTGAGGAGATTGAAGCTCAATGTCCATGGTACCCAGAAAGGGGGACATTGAATCTTAAGGATTGGGAAAACATCGGGCGCACTCTGCATAGAGAGCCTCGCGCACCGATGTCACTGCTACTGACGTGGAGGCAATGTTATGTCGCCATCAGCCTGCAGGTCTATGGCCCTCTTGCCGTAGATCGCCCTCCTTTTGACCCTTCAGCTTCAGTTTCACCCCCGGAACTTTCTCTATCCACTAAATTGGACGCCTGTCCTCCTTCTATCTCCCTTGCTCCCTTGCCTCTTTCAAATCCTCCCGCGGCTCGGCCGCCTCCTCCCTTCGCCCCGCCTTCATTTTCTGAAGCCACCGCACCTCCGTCAGCGCCACGTAATGGCGCGAGTTTCAAAACCCTAGCAGAACGTATTAGCCACGATCTGCAAAAAAAGGAAACCCTGACGGAAGACGATGCCAGCATTCTCGCCATGTGCCCCGTCCATTACACTGACCAGGAAGGGGAGGATGGCATCGTTCAGCGACTTGTTGAGTACCGTCCCTTAAGCTACAACATCCTCACTGAGCTCCGCAAGGCAATGCGGGATGTAGGAATCACCAGCCCCTATGTAAGAGGCATGCTGGAGGCAGTCGCCAGGAACCACCTAATGGTTCCGGAGGATTGGAAAACCACCTTTTGCATGCTTTTAAACCCCGCACAGTACGTGGTTTGGGAAAGCGAGTACCGCCAGCAGTGCATAAGCAGAGGAGCAGCCTCTGGCGGCGCATACACCGCCGCACAGCTTTACGGCGGTGAGGCTTTCGCCAACCCCAATGCTCAGATTGTCCTGCCGGAGGCCACCCTTACGATCGCCTCTGAGTGCGCATATAAGGCGTACATGAAAGTCCCCAACGCCGGACAACCGACCCAAAGCTTCTCTAGCATCCGACAAAAGCCCCAAGAGCCCTATGCTGAATTTGTGAACAGGCTCCAGGAGGCCCTCAAGAGGCAAGTAGATAGCGAGGAGGCCCAAAACGAACTCCTTTTACGCCTTGCCAAGGAGAACGCCTCCACTGAGTGCCGCAGGGCGATCACAGGCCTAGGGAAGAATCCCGAACTGGCCAACATGCTTAAAGCTTGCCAGGACATCGGATCTTCCGCCCACCAAGCCAGTCTCTTAGCCGCAGCCCTCTCCACTACTAGGGGGCAGCCCCAGGATGAGTGCTTCAACTGCGGCAAGCCGGGACACTTCCGAAGGGAATGTAGGCTGCCCAGAGGGGGGGGCCTACGACCCCGACGGAGGGGGGTCTTCCCCCAGGAGGCGAAGGCCCCAAAGGCAGCCTAAGACCAGATGCCCCCGGTGCCAGAGAGGCTTCCACTGGAGAAGCGAATGCCCGTCGGGAAACTCGCGCCCGGGCATCTCCCCAGCCCAGGACCAAGGAGGAGACTATTAGAGCAGCCTCAAACCCCCAAACCACCTCCCTCTCGTGGCATCTCGCTCACCTGCACCCAGCCTATTTCTTTCAAGTTCCCCCACGAGATTCTCGTTGCCCCTACCCAGTACAGCAACCCCATCCCCACGGGGACCATTGGGCTGGTTTTGCCAAAAGCATCCGCTGCCGGGCAGGGATTGTTCATCATCCCTGGGGTCATCGACTCCACGCACCGCCCGCTCACGGTCTACAGCCCGGGACTCGAGCGACAGCTCACAGTCCGCCCCATCGTCTTGGACATCCATGTTAACCTTTGGGGAAGAGACCTCATGAGCCAGGTCAAGACAACCTTGGTCTGGGATGGATAAATCCACCCCCGCCACTTTCCCCCACCGCATAGATCATTGATCCCGACTGTGTTTCCTGACTCCGTCTCCTGACTCCTGCTCAGGAGCTGTCTTTCCTCTCTCCCCCCTTTTCTCCTTCTATTTTTCAACCAGCAAAGGCGGGGGGGCCAATTGGCTGACTGGCCCTCCCTGGATTAAAATCTGGGCCCACCCTGGTACCGCAGCACTGCCAGGACAGGCCCCAGGTTAGAACCATAGTTCATGCACTATCATAACTTCTAAATCTATTAAAGACCCTAGGCTATTCTGGCGTCTCTGGCCGAGACCGCCCCTTAAGGAACGGTCTCTGGCCGGCGCCAAGCCAAGATAAAACTAATCACAATCTAGCACCCCTACAGCCCTTGTGAGCCAACCACCAAGGTCACGGTAAGTGCATTCCCCCTTGCAAGGAAAACCCCCCCTCCCCTTTATGTTGAAATTTTACTCCTAAGTGCCTGATCGTTTCATTCCCCTGATGCATTCCGTACTCCAAAAGCGCTCTCAAAGTCCTTTTGTACTGCAAATTAAGTATGCATACCCACAATTCCCTAATGGTCCACTCGCCCCCCCTCCTCCGGGGCTCGGACCTTCACCTTGACGCGCCCTGATGACGTCTTGAAGCCGACCTCCCATCAGGATCGCCTACCCCTTGCCCTCCCTGTCAAAAATTTTTTAAAGAAAGAGGAGTGGGTGGCCCCCTGCGCCATTCACGCAGGCGGCAAACTTGAGCAAACTGAGCAAACTTGATATTAACAATCACTCAAATCTGATCAATCGAAACCGAACTTGGCCACCCATCAAGCGGTCGAGACCTCACCCACATGCTCAGGCCCCTCTCCGCCAGCTCCAAGACCGAGCCTGGCGGGACCCGGCCCCTCCCATAACCCGGGGAAGGGGGTGTGCTTCAGTCCCTCTTCCTACAGGTCTCTTGTGGATTTCGACTCGCCATGTCCGGCCAGCCCATGGAATGGTGCCAGGAAGAAACCAATCCCATCCCGGAGATGGAGCGGATCTCTCTGGAGGATCCTGTCCTACGGCCTTGACGGAACCGCCGCCAGCGCCCAGACGGTCCAAAGACCCGGATGACCTGGGGGGATGTCAAGGCGACCACCAACCAAGCTCGAGAGTTGCTGCAACAGCGAGGCTACCCCGAGACACCCGAGGACCTCTGTGCTGCCATCTTCGCCATCATCACTGCCAACTCTGCGGTCACCATACTCTGCCTATTCTGCTGCCTCCTGCCGGTGGCAATCGGCCACCCCTTGACGAGCCTTGGTCAAACCAACATCTGGGAACGATTCGCTGCCGCTGCCAACGTCTCAACCTTCTGCCTGGGCCAGTACCTAGGAGCAGGAAGTTTGCTAAGCTCCTGCCTGCTCCCCGTTTGCAAAGCCCCTGGAGATTTCCTAGAGGAATCTGGCCTGAGCCCCTTTATGAACACCTCGTCCATCAAGTACTCCATGAGCGCTGACTGGGGACCCATCGTCCAAACCCTCCCGGCCGGCGCTCTCTCCCTCCTCACCAAGACGGTCGCCAACCACAAGTCCAACACCTGTGCCCGCATTGCCGGCGTGGCGGGACGAGAGGTCGGCCCGAGCCCATTCACCGGCTCGGCTGGCTGGAACTGCACACATGTGGAGGACATTCCCCCCGTGTACGGGAACATCCTGCTCCCCAAAGGCTGGTTCTGGACTTGCGGGGAAAGAACCTTCAACTACATCCCTGCTCGACTCTCTGCCGGAACCCTTTGCTGCCTCAGCCGCCTCACCATTGTCCTGCCTCAGGCTCCACCCCAGGAGCCCAGGCGCCGCCGCCGCTCCACTCTCTCTCTCGACCCCTCTTGCCGGAGCGACGCGGTCGCCCTCTCCGAGGCAGAGTTCGTCTCCCTCGCGGCCTCCCTAGTGGGAGTCCCTGGACTTGCTTCTTATAACGCTAAGACTATTGGCCGGCTGGCCTGTGCCCTTGCGAAGTCCATTAATTCCACCTCCACCGCTCTGGATGCCCTGGCCTCCGAGCAACAGGAACTTCGCCAAGCAACTTTAGATAATCGTGCCGCTATTGATTATTTGCTGTTACTGCATCACCAAGGTTGTGAGAATGTACATAATATGTGTTGTTTTAATCTCTCTGATAATTCCCATTTAATTCATATGAAAGTGCATGAGTTGCAAGACGTTGTGTCTAATCTGAAATATGATGTATTGCCCCACTGGTGGTCAGCCCTCTGGAGTTGGCTGCCAGGGGATTGGTTAAGTATTATTGTACAATTCTGCATTGGTTTGATTGTGTGCCTTATCGTCGGATCTTGCCTTATTCAATGTATTTCTAGTATTGCCTGTAATGTGTGTAAGAAACCCTTTGACTTCCCCTTACGTCGCAACCAAGTTCTCATGTTGCATAAACAGCTCGACCAGCTTGGGCAGAATGCTGAGGAGGTGAGCGTCCCCTTGTGTCATCCCAACCAATTCGGCTTCCTTCCAAAAACGTAAAAAAGGAGGAGATGTAGGGATGAGCCGCTGACCCAGCAGAACCGTAGGCAGAGCGCTTGGCATGCCGGCCCAACTATGGCCTTCTGGTCGCACCCACTCCCCCATTCCCCACCCCCCCGGTGAGTCACAGGTCATGAACTACCTGGCTCACAGCCACCGGGTGTCCCAGACAAAGGGATAATGGGCCCTTGCCCCCAGGTGTGGATTAGGCCCAGACACGGACGCTTCCTCCTGCACGTACCAGCCCGATGAGATCATGCATCACCTGACGATCTCCCGGCCTCCCGTTCTCCCGCTCTCCCGGCCTCCCGCAGATCCACCCCTTTGGCCGCCCCCAGAGAAACCCTAATAAAAGGTGTCAGGAACTAGCACGCGGCAGAGTTGCCAGGATCACGGACCCCCATGCTCCCGCTGCTGGTTCTCTCCACCAGATGATATCTCCGCGTCTCGTCTCGTTCTTACGGTGACTCCGCGTGCACGACTACAATTATTGCAGCTAAAATATTGTCTCTGCTAAACAGAACAACTTGTTTCTTCTATTGGAAAGACATTTGACTATGAACTCCAGTGTTAAAGCTGAATTACACATGCCAACTCTCATCTCACACCATCTGATATGTCCCAGCAGGATGAATAGCAATTCTAAATTATTTTGCTTGTCTCCTGTTTCCTATTGTTACCATTATTTATTCTATAAAACTCATAGCCTGTGTACTCCTTTCAATATGAAAACATACCTTTAATAACTCAGGGAGAGCTACAGTCTTGTTTTTCCCCCTTCTCAACTGCCTGTTAAACCCCCTGGTCTCATCTGTTTGTAGATTGCAGGTTCCTTAGGGAAATGATAATTGTTCAGATATTTAAAGCAGACACAGTTGCCATTAAGCTTAATGAGAAGCACAAAATCAAATTCCTCCCTAATGGCTTTGAAAAAATGTCAGGTTTTGTCTTTCCATATGTCTTGCAAAACCCTGAGCATGCTTGAGAGCACCATCCATACAATAACATACCAAATACCTTATTTCCATAAAATATCTTAACATACGCTCCACAGAGAAGAATTCAAATACCATTAGAGGCACTTAGGGATTTAAAAGCGCTGGGGGTTTATTTAATATCCTTATGTTTTAAGTTTATTTTCACAGACTGACATCATAACATTGAAAATAATTTAGTATTGGGGAGTAGTGCTTCCTTGATATCCATTACCAGAATGACAGAATTATATTTTTGCCATTTGCTTGAAAAAAACAAACAGATTTGCTGAAGCTTGACAAAATAGGCAAAGGGGACCAGCAGACCAATAATTTGTATTACAAGATGTTTGCTTCAGTTACAATACCTGCCATACTGGAATTTGTGCATTTATAACTGGCAGTTACCTCTCCTTTAGTACTTGATTACTGGATGTAGTGGGTTCAGTCTTTCTCTCCCTGTTCCATCATACTGGGAGGTAGCGCCTTTAAAAAACAAACAAACAAACAAAAAAGTGAAGTGCCACAGGCCATTTACTTTGCCGATATGTGATTGGTGACAACAATCTGGTGATCTGGCTGGCTGGTTCCAAACTGCCCAGCATGGCAATGGGGCGAATTTTATCCACACGGAGTCAGCATGGTTCAGGGGTTCAGGTATGGGGCTAAGATCTGGGATTACCACATGGAAACCCCCACTGGCACCAGGGAAGCTTGCTGGGTGACCCTAGGGCAGTCACACACTATGACTCTGCTTAAAAGTACCAGGGTGACACGATGGCTGGCAGGGGCAAACCACATCTGCAAAGAGAGGTGGACGCGAATCTGGTGACCTGGGTTAAACCACACCACAGGGTCTTCATGCCCAGTCAATGAGGCAGCTGTGAGATTACAGCTCAGAGGCCAGTATTATATTTCAAGGCACTTTCACCAGGGAGTGGGTCTCCCTTGTTTTAGATGGTAGATTTTGTTTGTTGCATTGCATCGCATGTCTTATTCAAATGAGAAAGTGCTAGAACACCAATCTTTCTGACCTCTTCACTTCAACAGCACCGGCTGTTTAAAGTAGACTCCAGGATAAGTATTGATCCTGCTTATACTTAAGTTCGATCCTGGTCCTGATTCTGTGTTATCACTCTTAGTGTTGGCTTGGAATTTTATCATGGGGACCTTTTTTTCGACTAGGACCTCCTGCATAAGAACTCCACAGGATATGGCGGGAGGACAGAGCAGGGTATAGTTAGTTGACAAGGTGAATGGTCAGCCTTAATTCTCTCTATTTTCTTTACCTAGTCTCATCGAGCCAGCCAACTGGAGTGTGGATCGATGGACACAGCTCAGGCTGGTTGGTTTGCCTCATCGATCCAGAGGAAGTGGAACCTCGGTGGGGATTCCATCGTTAAGCCAGCTGATTCGGGCAGCATGGTTGGCGACGGGATGTGCTGCCGCCGCTGCTCAATGTGGTCCACCGCTGGCCAGGGCTCCGCAGCTAATGGGATCATCATCCTGCTCAGTAGTTTTCAGTCAATAGCCGAAAACTGGGCCATTCCCACTCCCGAAGCCTGGAGGGCCATGGTCGGTTGGCAGCGGTATTCCCCTAGGCCATAGGCAGCCCGTTACAAAGGGGGCTCCTGAGAACGCTGCTTTGGCCTTTTATGGCTTTTTCCGGTGCAGTGAACTTGTTGCCCCACTCACCAAATCATCAGCCCCTTTAGCCTTTCAAAGGGTCGACATGTGCATGGTTGATGGGGAGTCATTGACATGCTTGGCAAGAACAAAGAGTATATTACCTTTCTCCAAGCCTTTGGAAACATTTAAATGGTTGCTTTATTAAATTTTAATTTGTTGGGCAGAGCAGGAAGAGGATCTATTATTCACTAAGGCCCTTGCCACACTACAAATGTATAGCGGGGTTGCAGTCCCGCTTTCCTGTTTTTGCATTTGCATTCATCCATGCAGGCAGCATTTGGAGCCAACCCGGTGGCTCACATGACTGCATTAGCAGTATCCAGATATCAATTCACAGCTGTTCTGTGGCGTTGCTTGTGATTTCTGGGTCTTCTTGCTGAACAGTTTGGTTCCCACTGCTTCCGGATGGAAGCGGCACCCTCGGCCTCTCAAGAGGGCCACCACGCGGACTAGACTCAGGCTACAGACCACTCAGGCTGGAGGCTGCTGGAAGTCTTTGGCCTTCCATGTGTACGTCTGGCCTCACCTTTTGTTGTAACTCTGTTCTTTTTATAGTTCCGGCGGCGCATCGTTACTGAGTTTGGCTGGTGGGCCACAGCGTGGTGTCCTGGGCTGGTCGTTACGCAGCGAAGTCCATGAGGTGGTGTTCCCTACTCCCCTGGTTGCGGGATTCCGTCCTTCAATTTGGCTTCCCTGATGGAGTTGTGCTACAAGTGGGAGAGAATGGCATTCCTGGCTGGACGGGAGTGGCTTTGCAGATCCTCATGGAGACTGACTTGAGCTTGCTGCATTGTACGATGCCAAAAACCAAGCTGTTTGGTCGTGCTTACTAGAACGGAGGACTTGGAGGGATCCTCATGGAGCCTGACCTGAGCTTGCTGCATCGTAAGATGTCAAAGACCAAGCTGTCGGGTCGTGCTTATTGGAACAGAGGAATTGGAGGGATGTAGTTGCTCCCGCCAGGGGAAACAAAGCCAAGGTTAAGGCTTGTCGGTCCGCAGCCCGGGTTGTACAGGATATAGGAGGGGATGTTATTCCACATAGTGATATATCCTATGCGCTCGAGGCGCTGTCTTTGCCCGATAGAGTACACTTATCAGATTGAGGTCAGGACATCTGGCGACATGATGTCGGTCATGCTCTGATATGCTCTGTTGCAGTGGCTTCGCGGCATGCACTGAGCGAAACTGAGCTGCTCTGTTGCAGTGGCTTCATGGCACGCACTGAGAAAAATGACGTCTGATATGCTCTGTTGCAGTGGCTTTGCGGCATGCACTGAGCTGTGTGACTCTGGGCTGCTGAAGCTGGGGCAGGAGCTGTTGGTTTAACAGCTTGGTGGCGGTTTGGGCATAAGAGCACATCCTATTTTGGGAAGGCAGTAGCTTGCATGCCGGACATTCCCACCTCGGGGCCTCCATATGAGGTCCGTGGTGGCGATAGAGCTCTTGAAAGCAAAGACTTGGGGCCGCGCTGAGAGCTCGCTGCCCGGCAGGGAGGGGTGTCACAAATTGGATTTGCGTCCATGTGGCACCTAGTAACTTCCTGTTCCAGTTCCCTTGGGGGATGTGCCGGACAGGGGTTCTGTCCGAAGGCCCTAAGGGGTCAGCTGGGGCTGCCCTATAACCAGGATCAGCGGTTTGCTGCCTGGGGGCCAGGATGTGCTCTGTTATGCTCGCCCAGCTTCAACGTTTTGGTTATATGTTAAATAAATTTGGGCTGCGGCCGATTTCTTTTCCAACAAGTATGTGTCAGCATTTTTGTTGGAATGAGTCTCCACACATCCCCATGCAATGACAGAATTATATTTTTGCCATGTGCTTGAAAAAAACAAACAGATTTGCTGAAGCTTGACAAAATAGGCAAAAGGGACCAGCAGACCAATAATTTGTATTACAAGATGTTTGCTTCAGTTACAATACCTGCCATACTGGAATTTGTGCATTTATAACTGGCAGTTACCTGTTGGCATGTATACCCCACTCCCTACCCCAACGTTGAATTAAGAATGTCATTTTAAAAAATCAAGTTATTTAATATTGACAGTAAAGTAAAGGCAATCATATCAGTAAAGGCAATCATATCAGAAATATTTGAGAGGATAGCCATATTGTCTGCAGTACAACAGTTAAATGTGTGTCCAGTAACAGCTTAAAGACCAACAAAAAAATTAGGGTATATAGGCTTTCAAAAGTCAGAGTCTGACAAAGGAAATTTTGACTCTTGAAAGTTTATTCCCTGAAACTCTTGTTGGTCTCTAAGTTGCTACTGGACTTCAATCTAATATTTCAAGAAATACATTCAGTAGTCATTTCATTAGCACACAAATGAACTTTCTTCTCTTTTCCAGAGATCCTCAAACTGGACTTGGGGAAATAATCTGTTTTTAAACAAAGTCACAGCTCATGAGGAAAGGGATCTAACCTTGTCCAATTCTAAGAATGCAAATGAACTAAAGTGAAAGAAAAATGCTGGGAGGAAATGGAGCCCATTGAGGTAAGTTGCAAGGAGGGCAGCATTTGGTTGTCCTTACACATACTACAACTTTTTAAAAAGATACCTTGCACCAGTTTATTTACATGGAAACAGCTGTGTTTGTGATGTATTGGGGTCCAGGTCAATAACCAATCAGGGAGAGGGGAGAGTATCCTCTCTCACACACACATACTGTATGAAATGTGAAATGTGAGACATCAGCAATAAGAAACCATCAGATCATATGTCTGCATAAGGAAGAACTGCTGGTTCAAGAAAGGAGATCTCAGTATCTGCAATTGTATGTTAAAAAGTAGGTAGTTTTAAAGGTGGTGCTGTAACCTATAACCACCTCCCCCCCCCCCGACAGTTTGCAGTACCCAAACTTGTTCCTCTATCTCTGCTGCCCCATCTGAAATGGAGAAAGGCTGGCTTGGTTGTCCTGCTGTGAAACCACAGCTCTGCTTTTGCAACTGCCTGTCATGGTGGGCATAGCTACTGCACGTAAGAGAGGACTGCATGAGGACAAAGACCTCCTCTATGAATAGGATGTTAAAAAGGGTTTCATCATCACACTTTTTAACTAAGGGTGAAGATTAATACTCTACATGCTTTGAGACTAGCAATAGTTCATGGAAAGGATAGCTTGCCACCTCCACCTGCACACACACAGTGTTGTTCAGGTTGAGGGTTACCACCTCCCATCTTTCTCACCCCCAAACTCTGTAGAGGAAGGGGGAAGCTAACTCCCCTGCAAGTCTTTTCATGCCAAGAATCTTTGGTTTTATAATAATCTCATATACCTAAAAGCTTGCCATTTAACTGCCAGACTTTGTGCAATGGTACACTCAGGCGATATTTGATTTCAGATTTCCTGCAGATATTTGGTTTAGGTTTCCTGCCTTCATATCTTAGACAGATGAGAGCAGAAATTAAATTTCACTCAAAATGGTGTTTCCATTAGTAGATTAAAACAAAGGGTAATACTATACATCACCATATTCTGGGCTACAGAACTTTTTTTTATTCATTGCACTCACGTTTTCCTCTGCCACAGATGTTGAGTTGAAATGTAACAGAAACACAATGTGTATTTGATCTCCTGCCCCTCACAATTTGCTGCAGTCTCAGTTTGGCAGAAAATTGCACTGTACTACATGATTCACAAAGTTACTTAGAAAATTATTAGTCACTGTGGCCTATACCACTGCCATATAGCTTTCTGAAATTAGGATCCTGCTGCAGAATTTTATATCATTTAATGTGTCATGTTAATATTTATGCTTTGCTTCAGTTTGTTTTTAGACTTCTGGTTAATTCTACAACCCTAATCTTACTGCATTGTTTACTGAATGTTCCATCCATCAATTATATCAACTCACTCTGTGTGTAATTCACCTTGAGTCCAAGTGAGAAAGGACTATAAATATTGTAAATAACAAATATTCTTTTCTCCTCATACTCTTGTCCATTGCTGTGAGTACAATTCCTCAGGCAGACCATCTCAGCAAGCTTAGATAGCTATGCATCTGTAACTCACAGATTTACAAGTGTCTTTTTCCTCCTTCATATTCCACCTAGAGAATCCACTGCTACCATTCATTTTATTTAAGTAAATGCTTAATTTGCATATAGTTAGTCAGGCTATACTTTCCATATATCATAGCATCCTTAGTACTTCCCAAAATAAAAAATCTGCATCAGTACTCCAGGATAGCTTCTTCACTGAAAAACTAAAGTCAAGCCAGTTTAATATTGTAAGCAAACTGAATTACACAAAGGCTGAAAGATTAAAAGGTGTTTAATTTGATATCTTGAATTTAAGTAGAATTGGAAGGTGCATGACATTTACACAGAACACCACCTACCAGTGCAGCAACCTGTCAATAAAAATGAAGTTTGACACAAGCCATTGGCAGTATCTTAGTCTCCATTCCCTAATTAATGTGATGAGTACCTGCTAAGTGTTGACATAGCCAAAGGCTTCCCCCCAAAAAAGCTGATAAAAGCTGATTTTTTCCATTTATAAAAAGGGAAAACATAATTTGTTCTTATTTAATGATAACTGTCCAGGTGTTAGGTTTCCCGTACACAACCTTTAAAGGTTATCTCACTTTTGACATCTGAACTGGATACGTAGTAATGTAATGCAAGAACCCTCCAAAAATAGCTTGGAGAAAAAAAAATCTCTATGTCAGTCACAAGGGACATTTTAGTGCAAAGACTTTCTGGCTGTCAATCCCCCACTGAGACAATAAAATGCTTGTAGGTTTTCAAGGATTTTATTGAAGACGTATGAGGGACAGAAGAAGACAGTTCTGGTGAAAAGGCGCCAAACATTTGATAATATGGATAGCATAATTCCCACCCCCACATGGGAACAGAGAGAGGCAGAAGTGTCCAGCCTGGAGACCCTTCCCAGCCACAGAACTCCAAGGCCACAGAGTACATAGTGATGCATGTGCAAAAGCAAAAGCACTCCCAGACTTTTCCCCCCTTCCAACAAGAGAATCCTGACATTGGCTGAGCTTGTTACATGCATTGCCATCTCGACACATAGAGATGCAACTCTTATAGCTTCTCTAAGGAATGTAAAAAATGAAAAGCGGCCCATGGGAACTGCTGTCATCTTATGTGCTCCTTTACTCCTAGTCCAAAGATGTAAAGGGTTTTTTGTTTAAAAAAATATTGTTTGTGCTTAAGGGTATTCATTATTAGTTTCATGTGACCAAATCTCTTTCTGCAGTATGTTTTCCTTACATGTACCCAGTGTAAAATTTTCCTAAAATTTAGAATGGTAGCAACAGATGCTTAGCAACATAACCACCAGACATGTTTGGGTCAGTCATCGGACCAAGCAGAGGGACCAACATGTTGGGCATGTACACAACATGGCAGATTTTCACCAGATGCAGACTGCACAGCAGTGCTGTTCTCTGGCCAGTGGATACCAGACTCAGCACATCAATGACAAGTAGTGCAGAAGTATACAGTGCTACAAACCAGTCTGAAATAGTTATACTAAATTTTATTCTTATATTCTTTTTAAACCATAATTTCATCCATTTTGGAGGATGTGGGGAGGGGGGAGGCTGCAATCTGACAATTATGGCTCCATGGAGCCTCTCTTTTGTATGGATGCTTTATTTATAACTAGCAGCAAAGCCCACTGGGTTACTTAATAAAGTGGGATCTAGACAGGGGATGTGTGTGTGAAGGTGGGCAGGGGACTGGGTGGGCCTCCTGCCTTTCTTCCCCCTTAGGCCCCCCATGCGAGCTGCAATATCCCTCCCTAGGCAGTTTAACTTACCAGAAGCGGCAGGCGGGAGTGAATGGCCAGCAGACAAGAGCAGCAGGCGAGACAGCAATGAGTTGTGTGGGAAGGCAGAGGGCAGGAAAAGCGGCAGGCAAACAATGAGTTGTGGGAAGGCAGGCTGGCAGGAAATACACAATGCAAGAGTGGTGAGTTGGGGGGAGACAGGCAGGTCTGGCTTGGTTCTGGGGGTGGGAGGACGGTGGGGGAGGAATGGGGAGGCTGACACAGGGGGCTTGGAGGAATGGTGTTTGGGGTGGAGGGAGGAATGGGGAGGCTTGGTGCTGCCCCGCTGAGTTCACCAAGTAATTGGGATGAGACTGGGGGGGGGGGGGCTAGTGCTGGGCCAGGCTGAGTTCACCAGGTATTTGGGAAGGAGATGAGGGGGGGCTAGTGCTGGGCCAGGCAAGAGAATGGCTTGCTGCTGTTTCTTCTTTAGACTTTCACTTTCTCATATTCTGCTCTATTGTTCAAAGTACAACAACATCAGAACTGATTTGAGAACTGTGTTACCAACAGGATTTATGCTCCTTTCTGATAAAATAAAAATGGCTAAGCTTTTAAATAGCTCTAGTGTTGAAATATCTGAAGCTGTTGCTATGTTTTTGCTCTGTGTACTGCAAGTAGAGCAATAATGATCTTTTTATTGTATTTGAAATTCTTGGCACTGGTTTTATGCCTAATAAAGGTTTTTTGGATTTGGATTTGTGTGGTGATTGGCTGGAAGTGAGTTGTCACCATGCGTACTTATGCTTAGTGAATAATGTCTCACAGTTTATCAGTTATTACATATATCTGCAGTAACCAAAGCTGCAAAGTAGTGCAGGTTGATAATTTATTAAGGGAAGGGAAATCAGATCCAGATCACCAACTTCTACATCGTATTACTAACTTTCACTGATTACCCATGGGGCAGCTGCCAGATGCTGGCAGCTGGAGCATGTTGGGGCAAGAAATCTTGTCCTAACACACTTCCTTCCTGCAGCATGCCAGGAGAGAAAGTACATTGGAACAAGATTTCTTGTCCCGACATGCTTCCTCTTGCCCCATCTGTGCTTCTTAGTTTCCCCACAGAAAACAAAAGCACTTCTGGTGCGACATTTGCACCAGACCAGGCAAGGGGAGGGAGAGCTGGCCATTGGTTATTGGCCTTTGTTTCAGATATTTGTTCCTGGAAATATGGCCCTGTATTCTAAGTTATGTTAATTTTCTTTTGTTTCCTTGTGTTAGGAATCAAAGTATGTCTTCCTTTCACTCAGTAGTGAGGAGCTGAGAATGAGTGGGAAGGGAACATCTCTTTTGTCTTCCGCTTAGCTAACAAACATCTCTGAAACACAGGGTACATTGAAGCAGAAAAAGCCATCCTGCAATGGTCAATAATCATAGACTGCCTATGTGTTATGGAAGGAGATTCATTATCTAAATTTAGCAAATGAGGATAAGCTTCTTATTAGAAAAGGATACAGCAGTCTTTGGAGAAATAAAAGAATAGGGTCTATCCATGAATGAGGATATACTGATTTTTCTTTTAGAGAAGCACTACAGTAATAGTTAAGAGTGGCAAACTCTAATCTAGAGAATTACGTTTGAATCCCCCCCTTGTCCACATAAAGCTTGCTGGGTGATCTTGGGCCAGTTGGAGTTCTCTCAGACCTCTCTCAGACCTACTTCACAAGCTGCCTGGTGTGTGTGGGTGTGTGTGGGTGTGCGCGCGCATGGGTAGGCAATTATAATCCACTTTGAGACTCCTTGAGGTAGAGAAAAATGGGATATAAAAACCAATTCGTCTACACTTCTGTCTAATAAACGTCTGTTGGAGTGAGTATACCTCAGACACAGAAAATTTGCAAGCAATGATCCAGAAGTGCACTTCACATTGTAAACTCTCTAAAGACATAGGCATATTAGAACAAAAGCATTTCAAATTGTTTATTATAATAAAATTACTGTGCAGCTCTGTGCTTCTTACAAGAGATACAGAAGATGCTAAATCATAAAAAAAATGTGTTAACATTTTTCAAGACAGTGCCTTGGTTCACAGGTAGAGATACAAAGCAGCTACAATATTTGTAGTTCTTTCCACACTTTCCATTGTCAAAAGATCATGCTAATATTATTTTTTAAAAATGCACAGGCAAATAGGTTAATTTCTAAAGCATTTAGGAATAGAAATACCAGAATAAACTGCTATTCAAAACTGTTACTGTGAAAGGATATCTGTGTTTCAATAAGAAATCTCAGGTATGGGAATAGTATGGGATTGGTAAACAAAGCTATCCATTCCCAGAAGATGGAGGGAGGGGGAGAATTCCACACATCAGCCAAGAAGTATAGTTCACAGCCATGTAAATGGAATGTTCATTATTATACTACTTAGATAAGTTAATCAGATTTAGATACATAGTGTTATTATTCTAGATTCAGAGGTTGCTGAGCCATATCTTTAAAAAAATAAAAACTACAACCCTGACTTGCATCTATCAGGGAAAAATGCTGATAGTTTAATAATAAACACAGAAAAGGGGGGGGGAATCCATTTAGTAGTAGAGCTCTGTGCTTTGCCTTAGTAGAAAAGCAAAAGCAGCTCACATGCAACTAGATGCAGATCCAATGCCATGCCACAGATGAACTCCTCTTCCTGTCCCCTGCACAACATTCACAGCTTGACAGTTTTGTACATGCAAAGGCTCTCCACATACAAAAAAATGTACATTTAAAAGAATCCTCTCTCTTCAAAAATTACAATACACTGCACATACCAACATCAACTCAGTAGTACACTGCTACATCCCATGACACAGAACATTTTAATAAAGTAATAAATTATTTTCATTAGTGACAAACTGGCAATTGCTTGCTGGTGTCCCAACCAAGTCCCAGACCCTCATTTCCTTAACAATAGATAGAATGTGTTCATTAAAATTAGCCAAAAATCATCGGTAATATCTTGCTTGTTTCATTTTTCAATACACACTCTTCATTCTAGCATACATTAAACACTTACCAATATCTGGAAAGACAAAGGGAAGTTATTTATTTGCAAGCACCTACTTATCTGAACTAAAATGAAAGCCATCAGTAACCTTTACACATTGCTATTAAGAAAATACATTCAAATTTAACAAATAGTGCACATTAGCAAGAATGAGATATAATTACTGTAAGTAGCTACCAGATGTTATTAGAACAGAATTCATATCTGCTGCTGCTTTGCTGGAAATTATGAAAGAACAAATTCAGGTTCACTTCCTGCTTCTGACACTGATATGATGCAACTTTGGTTCAGAAATTCATCTTAAAATGTTTCAAAGCACCTATTTAGTGAAGGGAAACATGCATAGCAGTTTCTCTTAGAGGAAGCTACATGGGAATACTGACAAACATTGCAACCCATTAATTGCTTTTATCCAGAAACCAAGTTATAAAAATATTATTTTAACAACTATGGAATAAAATACAATTTTGGATTAAACAACAGACAAACTGTCTATACAAGGTCTGTGTTGGAGTGAATATACAATGAATTTTAATTTGGACTACTTAAAAAACAAAGCTCAAATTAATTTTCATATGAAATTTTTTTCAACCTCCGACTGAAAAGAACAGAAAACATTGAGAGTTTTTTTTATCTAACACTGCAGCAGTTTAGAATTTTCTTTGATTGCTAAGGCAGAAAAGGGAAAATATCCCATTTTTCTTAAGAACTAATGCCATGCTTATTGCTTCAGCTAACATCAAATGTGCGAACCTGTGGATCTCACAGTACAATCCAAACACTGTATACTCTGGAACAATTACAGGTTTCCAAGGGATTGCCCAGGTATTAGTGCTTCAAAACAATCCTAAACATTAATCATATTTAGTCATAAAACTGTATCTTGTGTGCTTGCAAGACTTTTATGATAAAGAATGACCCTTCACCAAATATTAATCAAAATTACCATGGCTTACAGCCCCACGCCTATGGGAGCAGTGTGCAGCTGCACTGTCAGATTTGCCCTTCCTGAGGCACTTGCCCCAGCAGAAGGGTGAATACACTGGTATGCATCTGCCATCACCCTCCCCAGTGGTGGGACACTCCGCTGGACTACATTAGAGTCCCATTGCCCACCAGTGTAACGAGGATGGGTCATTCACTGGCTTACACCAGTGGCCAGTGCCGCAGACTTAAGCCACCAAAAAGGTGGCATAAGTCTATTGAGTCCCATAGAGGCTTCTCAGTGGTGGGAAGGCTTTTTCGCTTTGCAAGCCTCCCCATGCTGCCAGGAAGCCTCTATGGGCGCAGTAGGACACAGCAGTTGCAATGCTGCGGCTGGCTGGCCACATGGATGGGACTGCCCTTCGCTTATGAAATCTTTCAACACTCCAGCTTAAATATAGAGATTAAACTATAATTCACTTCAGAAAATGAAAGGCCAAAAAGAAGCAAAATGACTTTGCACCTGAAACAGGTTGGTTTCAAGTATCTTAGTAGGTCAGATAAAAATGCTAGTGGTCCAGGAGTATAATATACTAATGTATTACTTATCTGCTCCAACTGGGGAGAACATCTTAATCTAATGCTCTCATTCTACCACAGTAAGACAGCTATGTATGGTCATCTGTTATTGTTCAATTGATTATTAATCAGATACATGGCATTTATTAGTTTTATTTAATGTTGCCATAATAATCAGCATTTAAAAAGTTACATTTTTGCTTACCATATCAAAAAATTTTCTAAGCCTTTTATTTGCAATAAAAATTAGAAAGGGTTTTCCCTGTTCATAAGACTTTTGCAAACTTCTCAAATTATGCTGATCTTTTCCATGATACTGAAAACTGCCAAATTAATGACTGATCGCTGGTAAATGTGCATTTGTCACAGTCATTAGTCTTGATGTAATGCTCTGCAGCTTAAAAATGTAACATTTTGATACAGGTTATTGTAAAAACTAGCAATTTTGCTTTTTGCAAACATGGCTTATAATTTGCATTCAAAATCTGTAAGTATTTAATTGCGTTACCAAACTGTATAGGTCCAGACATGCATATGTACAAAGGCACTTGTCTTCCAGTGACTTGGATCAGATAAGGCCTTACCAAAAATGGCACTGTATAGACTATGGAAGCAGCAAAAGCTCTGAGAGTTTTGGGTCACATTCTCCAAGTCTGCCAATCTTCAGAATGGCAGAATTCAACAGATCTGTTCTACAGAACAACAAATCCCAGAATGAATTCCAGTAGTTTTTGCCGATGACAGTGAGGTAGGAAAGTGTTGCTTAGTTCCAGAATAGAGTCTCGCTTCTGCTTTGTCTCCTTAAACACCTAAAAGGAAAACAAGTGAATTTTCAGTCAGCTTCCAGCAGCAATATTTATTTACAAAGTCATCCTGACAATACTACTACTATTCTAAAAGCCAGTTCCCGTATCACCTTGGCCTTCTCTTTCCATTCAGAAATGTCATATACTTTTTGAATTAGGTTTAGTGGCTGACAGCAACTTTTATGACTGGTAAGGATTCCATTATGTATAGATATCACGCAAGTATATAAAGTTGCTACTCAATACAACCACACAGTTGTTGAGTTGAAAAGTAGTCAATAACATATTGTTAATGGTGCAAATGGAAAAAGCCATATAGGTGGACAAATCCATAATTTATGCAAGCACCAATGTACAATGCATGCCTTGCAAATAAAATATTACCTTTAAGTAAAGAAGCTTCCCTACCCCCCATCCCGCCATGGAAGTCTTTCTGAGCATCTTAAAAATAGCATAGTATATAAAACAATATTAGAAATCTTAATAATAATACTTATAGAATGTAAGTCAATTTTAACACTTTTAGGGGCAGGAATTCCTG
The DNA here is from genome assembly GCF_021028975.2 of Sphaerodactylus townsendi. Lineage (NCBI taxonomy): Eukaryota > Metazoa > Chordata > Lepidosauria > Squamata > Sphaerodactylidae > Sphaerodactylus > Sphaerodactylus townsendi. The sequence continues at coordinate 56,174,056 of NC_059432.1, read as the reverse complement.
GCATAAGATTTTTGAGAGATAGACTGAAAGAGATCAGCCAGCTGAAGCTGGTTAATATCAAAGACTGAGGATCCTATGTAGATTAAGATTCACAGGATCATCAGAGAGCTCCTGACTCAAAGAACAAGTAGTGTGTTCCGGCCATTAAGATGGAAGAGCTAGTCTGAGGGTTTTAGAAATGGTTCGCACAAACCCTTGCATGCAGAAGGAAATAGGTTAGTGCCTTTCCCTAAATAAACACCTGTGTCATCATACCTGGGGTATACATGCACACATTCTGAAGAGCAGGTGACAGACTCCCATAATATTTTTCAGTGTATGAGCACATAAAGCTACAGGGACTGAAGTGGATGCCATGCATCACATGTGAAGTGATACATACAATCCCAATGTGTCACTCTGCATAGTGTGTTATTGATGTTAAGTGACTTTGGGGCATGAGAAGCTCCCATTCTGCACTGTTTACAGAGCACCACAGGGCAAAAGATAGTTCTAAAAAATAGAAAACAAGTCCTTAAAGCAATGAAAGGAAGCCTGTTGTAGTGGAACTTTTTGTCATTGAGAGCTGTGCATTTAACAAGCATGACAATTTATCTGTCTCATGCAAAAGTGAGGGATAGAGTATTCTGTGGAGGGAACAGTGAGCATGATATAAACATGGAGCGCTAAGGTAGTGAAAAACAATTTAGGCAAAAGGGTACAGAAATCAAGATTATTATGTAAAGTTAAATCCATGTCAGCATTTGCCTAGACATAAACAAGTCTCAGTGTATGATTAACAAGGGTGAAGTAATTCAGTTCTGCTTGATAATTTACTTTTATTTCCTCATTAAAAATACTAGCATGGTATAGTGGTTAAGGTATCAAACTAGGATCTGGGACACCCAAGTTCAAATCCTCACTCTGCAATGGAAGCTTCCTGGGTGACCTTGGGTCAGTTTCAATCCTAACAAATATTTGGATGGGAGACCTCTAATGAATACCAGAGGTGTGGCACAGAGGCAGGTCAATGGCAAACAACCTCTGAATGTCCCATGCCTTGAAAACCCTACAAGGTCACCAAAAGTCAGCTGTGACTTGACGGCAAAATGATATACATGCAGTCTTTCTAAGTATTCAACTGCAAATCTTCAGAAGAATTAAAGGAAACATAACATTCAAAACCTTTCCAAAATGCCTCTATAATAAAGCACAGACAATGATAGACAGATAAGAGTCCATGCGGATGTGCTAGGACAGTGATGGCGAACCTTTGGCACTCCAGATGTTATGGACTACAATTCCCATCAGCCCCTGCTGCTGGTAGGGGCTGATGGGA
>NC_059432.1:56153225-56172660 GCF_021028975.2 Sphaerodactylus townsendi | reverse complement strand
GGGAATTGTAGTCCATAACATCCGGAGTGCCAAAGGTTCGCCACCACGGTGCTATGATAAGGCAGAGATAAGTTCAGACTTACCATGATCCCAAAAATTTCTCTAAAACTAAAATCTTCCAGCTTTTTATCTTTTCCTTGTTGTATGTCTTTTGAAGCAATCTCTATCACAGGAGTCCATTCCATCAAATGTTAAAAGCTGCAGTGAGGCATCTAGCTTAATGCGACTTATTAATCACAATGCTTTCTTTCAAACAGTATTAGATAACATGGAGTAATTACTTGACCTTATATTGGAGCAGTCATTTTCCTTGACAAGGTTTAGACTTATGCTATTACATTAAAATTCTCATGGGCTAAGTCACTGTATATAAGGAAGCCCTTACCCCCATGTCCTTGAAGACTTTCACTGCATTCTTTGCAAGGCAATAAGTGGCACTCTCAGCTGTAAACACATAGGGAAAGTGAAGAAAAGAATAAATCTCTGGTCAAATTTCAAAACTTTGATAAGTCAGTATTTAAATAAGGCGTGTTTTTTTACACAAAGTCTGACATACCATATACTGCAACATTTTTTTCAGTCCTGTTTATTAAGTATTTGTGTAATTTTTGCAGAAATTCAGATTCTCTGACAGGACAATTGAAATTATGAATAAAGATGGCTGCAGAACTGTACGCTTCCAATAAAGGCCCCAGTAGCTTCTGCAGGAAAGTGATGTACTGCTGGTGTTCCTGTGATTGGCTCACCTATGTAAAATGAGCAAAGAAACCCAAAGCAGCAGTTAATCATTTACAACAACAGAAGATCAAGCATGATGCATTACTGACAGGAACTAAAAATTACGCACAGAACAGATAACTTAGCAAGATACAGGAACAATCTTCACTGCTTCCAAAGCTAGGCATGGAACAGCAGGTATTTCCCACTCTTCACTCACACTGCTTCAATGATAGTCCAAACCATAGACTGCAGAATAGATCCTCCTGCCAGTCTTCTTATAAAGCACCAAGACTCTCTGCACTGTGAATAACAGTGGAGGCTGGAGCTGAGAAAACTAAGGCACTACCAACCCGGTTCACCTTACAGCTACTGTCTGAACACCAGTAACCTCACACACCAGCAAGAGCCCACAGCAGGAGGTGAAGTGACTTATAAATCACATAATAAATAAATAAATAAATAAGAGAACAGCTGCAAGTGAATATACCTATTTTCAGTTATTTTACAGGCAGACTCTGCCCAATATAAGCAAGATAATCAAAAGAATAGAAAGGTTCACATAGTCAAGTTGGAGGCATATTCATTGGATCATTAAAAAAAACCCAAATCCACTAGCAACTACTCAATATTACCAAGAGAAATATCAATAAGATTACAAATTAAAAGTAAATTGAATGCTTACACAAATCTGAGATGCCTAGATGGGACCATCTGCTCATGGTGGATACAAAATACTTAAGTATAATAGGCAAGTTCAAAAACACTCTTGACAGCCCAATCCTTGCAGCCAGGCATAGTGCTGCCGTGGCGCCACCATGCCTGCTCCAGAGGGCTTTCTTGCAGCGTGGGAAGGCCAAAAAGTTTTTTCTAATCCCCTTACCTTTATCTCCCTCATAGGGAAAAGCTGAGATACACCACAAAAACCCAGTGTATGTCCGAGCCCCACTCCGGAGGCACAAGAGGGCTAAATGCACAGTGGAAACCAACTAAGGTGGGCTCCACCCCCAGGAATGCCCCCACCATGTCAATGCAAAACAGGACAGTGGGGAAGTGCTGGTGAAGAGCTGCGCACCACGGCTGGGCGTTCCAGGGCTCTTGGGGTCAGGCACTGACATAAGTGCCCCTCCATCAGCGAAAGTGCCCCAGAAGGGGCCTTCCCCCACTCTAAACCTGTGCCCCATCCAGAGGGGGATTTGCTTTTCCCCTCCAGATTGAACTGTAAGGATCATATGTGACATCTGAGTCCTGGCAGACTCCTATGTTATCTTCCAGCCATTCCCTAGAGAACACCTATAAAAAGGAAACAAAAACCACTCCTGCTCCTATAACACATGCAGTACCTTCAAGTAACAATCCTGTTGCTCTTCACCAAAGTCACTGTCCTCATCTTCCTCATCGCTCCTCCAAGATAATGGTTCTGGGAGTTTCTTTTCCCAGTGCTGCTCTGCATGGCTAGAAGAACTAATTTCCTCTTGGTCATCCTGCTTAAAAATGAAACACAAAGCAGTAAGACCTAGAAGACCAGCAAGAGTACTGCATTCCACATTTTTCTAATTTTGTAGCATAATCAGTACACACCTGCAAAGCTGCATGATCAGCCCACTTTCATTTTTGATAGCCTGATGCGAAGAAGAAGGAGAAGGAGAAGAGGAGGGGAGGAGGAGTTGGATTTATACCCCTTTTTTCTCTCCTGTAAGGAGACTCAAAGGGGCTTACAAACTCCTTTCCCTTCCCCCCTTACAACAAACACCCTGTGAGGCAGGTGGGGCTGAGAGAGCTCAAAAGAACTGTGACTAGCCCAAGGTCACCCAGCTGGCGTATGTTGGGAGTGCACAGGCTAATCTGAATTCCCCAGATAAGCCTCCACAGCTCAAGCAGCAGAGTGGGGAAACAAACCCGGCTCCTCCAGATTAGAGTACACTATGCTACTGCTGCTCCTTTGAATTTGGTAAATTTGGTAAATTCATCTGGGTATATTTGTAATTACTGCTTAAATAAAAAGAAGTACTTTTAAATGTTATGAACACAATAAGCTGTACAGTTTTATTTATTAACTAAATTATACTACTGGCCCCACCTTCCAAGTTCTGCCTCCAAAGTGACATGGACTTCAGAAGTGGAGCCAGCAGTATAAAGCTGGATCCAGCCAGGCTGACCCTACAGTTCAAGGCTGGCCTCCACATAGCAAGATTTAGCTTTAAACTCCGGGTTTTGAGGTAGAGACCACAGTTTAAAGCTAGATCCAACTGAGCCCAGTCTTGAAATGTCTGGCCCTTCTGAATGGCACAGGGAGTTTGGGGGCAGGCCCTTTGGGACAAATCGATGCTCTGGGATGCCTTGTTCTTCCATTTTAAGCAACAGCTGGATCAATGTCAAGGATTTGCCCCACCCTAGATGCACCTTTGGTTCATTATTTCAATAGGACTTTGTCACATCTAATTTACTTGGATTGGGGCTGTAATATACTACTAGTATTCCATGGTCTTTTTCCAGCAATAGTCATCGCCCCTCCCCCCTCCCATATTCAACATATTTCCATCAGACATAACTAGGTGCTATTGTTTATGTATGCACTAGGTGCTACTATTTATGTATATTAGGCTATCCTAATGTATTCTGTGATGGTCCAGTGATGTTCTGCTGGAGGTTCAGTAGGCACAGATTCTATCCACTTTTTTCAGAGGAGAATGAAATTTACCCTTTTCACTATGTCTTCAGTAATTAAGAGTGGGTATTTGTTATTGTGGGGGTGTTTGTTTTTTGAGGGCTCGGGGAGGTTCCTTTGTTGTTGGATGTTGCTCCAACAGAAAGCACGTGCTGCTGATGCAAGCACCACGCACCACCACTATGACATATTCCACTGTAGCAAAACAAAAATGCAGCTCACTATTTACTTGTTTCTTCAAAACACCAAGTACTAATTTTGCAGATAAATTCATTGCTCTGAATGTGGGCCAAGCCTTAGAATGGCATATAGTAATATTACCATCAGCGTAATTATAGGCTTTGAAGAGCACATAGGCTAGGTGAAATCGTGCGATCTCGTCTAGGTAAGAGATCAAAGACAAAGGGCAAAATATCATAAAATCAAATATTCAAAAATGCATCACCACCAACTTACCTCTGCCACCAAAAGAATGCCGTATTGTATGAACCGCTCAATTGCTTCATGGCACACTTGACATAGCAGCTGGCAAGGCTGAACAGAAGAATAAGTCAGATTAATCACTTATGGCATTTCCTCTACTTCTGCCTATTTTCTGTAACTAATATATGCCCTTTAAAAATATCCCCACCACTCTGAATGGCTGTTCTGGCCTTTGAGAGGCCCTTTCATTGGGCCATGCCCAGCAGCAAACATAGGATAACTTGATGCTAGCTGAATTACTCGCTCAGGCCCAATCTATTTACTTACTTTATTTACACTCTCCCTTTTTCCCCAATGAGAACCCAAAGTGGCTTACATCATTCTTCTCTCCTCCATTTTATCCTCACAACAACACTGTGAGTCAGGTTAAGCTGAGAGAGTGTGACTGACCCAAGATCACCCAGCAAGCTTCCATGACAAACAGTACTGGTTCGGACCTCCAGATGTTAATTCGACACACTTAACTGCTATGACACAACAACCACCCTACAAATCCAGTATGGCATAGCAGTTAAGAATTTGAGAATACAGTATGGAAGACCTGAGTTCAAATTCCCACTCTGACATGGAAGCTCACTGGGTAACTTCACACCAGTAATGCATTCTCAGTCAAATTTGCTTCATGGGATTGTAGTAAGAATACAATGGGAGGGACAATGATGTACAATATTTTTAGCCCTCATTGTGAATAAAATATAGGGTATAAATACATGAATAAATAAATAATAAATATAGCTGAAGATGATGAGGTAATATAATAAAAGGTTGGTGACTGGGAAGGAGAGAGAGCAGCAGGGGAAAAGAGAGAACAGGATATGAGGACTGGCAGAAGGAGGTAAAAATGAAATAGTGTGGAAAATGGAACACAAGGGAAAATGAGGTTTCTCCAAGTCTTTGCTGGTTTCACAACTATACAACTTTACTTAGGGTTTTTCTTGAGGAAATGCTGTCAGGGATAGGAACACAGGAAAGCTGAAGCCATAGAATTGATAATAGTAGGATTAGAAGGAAAGAAAGAAGCAGGCTATGGAATTTTCATGAAAGGGTCAAAGAAAATAGTGGGGGAGTTGAGATGCAGCCCACAAATCCTTATGGGCCCCCGCTTACCATAAACTATAAGAAGGTTAGGTTTAAAAAGGGAAAGATAATCAGAATAATATTCTGAGGGATGTACCAATCACTACTATATTGAACCCATCTCTTAAGCTTTACTTTTCAAACATTTCCCTCATTCTACTTACCTTCCATTATGGTATACAACAAAAAACATACGATTGTGATCTTGCTCACAACTAGTACTTTCACATTTTTCTCTTCTTTACTCTCCTCCTCATTTCCATATTTAGACTTCTAACATAAAAATCTAAATGCATCTAGTTTGCCTCTCAGTGTTTTAACTCAATATAAACAGCACACAACAGTAGCAGTATAGCATTTGCATGATGTGATCCTCCCAGAACCTACCAATGAAACAGTGCCTTCATTAGAAAGCAAATAACATAAGCTCGCAGCTTTGCGGACCAATTGTTCCTGACTAATCATATTGGAGGACATTCCATTGGCGCCATTTCTATGCCTTTTACTCTGTATTGCATGGAGACTGCAAGCTAGAGAAAAAGAACACAAAAATAGTTACTTCAGACAATCATTCTACAAAAGTTTAGTGCCAAGAAACTGTACATGACACTACATGAAAAGTAATTCCATTTCTATAAAATAACTGGAATAACCAAGAGAGGCGAAAAGTAAATGGTGAAATTAAATTGTACAGCAGTTAGAAATAATTTTTTAAAAGGAAGAAATAGAATTATTCAAAACTTTGAAAAGGGTGCTTGCAAGGAAATAAATAAGGCATTCCCAACTTTTTGAGTTTGTTGGTACATTTGGGATTCTGACATGGCGTGGTAGCTGCAACTTTCTTTCTTTATGGCTGTCACAGCAGGTGAAACCAATACAAAATGATTTCACTTGAAAAGCTTAACTTCCAGTAATCCAGCATAGATCCTTGTGCTGGGGGGGCTGCTGCTGCCAAATCAACATTTAAAAACAATTTGCCCAGCTAACCGTCAAATCCCCAATAGCAAATCTGAAATCCTGCTATTAACGTCATTCTGGCAATCCAAGCACTCCCTAAAAATACTTGACGAGGCCAGAAAAGCTGTCAGTGGGCACCATGACACCCATCGGCACCATGTTGAGGACAGCTGAAAGAAAGTACTTTTCAAATGAGCTTTAAATATGTACTTTTGTGGCCACTGGCACTAAAAAACAATTGATGTTCTTGTGGTATCACCCAGAAAAAGGTTAACATACAGCTACTCATTTCTCAGTTTGCTTTTAGAACATACCGATGATAGCTTCTTTGAAGAAGACATGTAGTACCCCATTGCTGTAGAAATTGAGTTCAAAGACAATAGGGACTGATGTGCTAGGAGTGATGAAGAAATCATTATTCCGACTGGTGTTTGTGATAGTTACACAGTTTCCCAACAAATGGATGGCATGCATGACAACATCTTCAGAATTTCCTGAAAACCCCAAGTCATAGTCACGAGCCAAGACCTCCTCCTTCATGGAGAAGAAATCTTCTACCAGCTTGGAAAGATCAATTCCTGGAAAGAGAGAGAAAAGTAGTAAGATATAAGATAGTATATTTTGTACAAAACATTAGGTAGTGAAAACTCCATTTTCCAAATCTAGCTTCTAAAATAGCTTCACTTATAGCCTGAGCAAATATAAATTTATATAAACAACAGTTCCACATTTACATTTTGATATTTTTTGAACATCCCCAGGATATTTCAAAACAATTTAGGGCATACTTTTCAGTTCTGATTTGTTGACAGGCCTCAAACTATATATAAAAGTTGGTACAGTCTTAAATGCTACAAATCTCATAGAGAACTTAGCGGGCAGAGTGGTTTTGGGGCTTTTTCCCTAAGTAGTCTGTAGTCTAAAAATTTCTCTCTAAGAACTGAGAGCCTTGCCAGCAAAGTATGCCACAGAATCAGCAAGGAAGGGGAGATCATTTCCTTGATCCATTTTGCAGGAGAGGGTAGAGGAAGAGATTTTACCCAACTGTCCATCATTGCTGTAATCTCTATTTGCACAGCTCTCCCCATCTTTAGAGAGATTTTTTTTGGGACAAATGGAAGACCTCTTGGGGAAAGCAGGGAAATATCTATCCTGCGAACAGCTTCTGCAATATTATCCTATCTATGCATTAAACCAGGTTTCCTCAAAGCAATGCCCATGGGGCCATGGCCCCCACCAAGTCTTTTTGGAAACTGGGTGGGGCCATGTGGGCTTTGGCTTCTGATTGGCCATTGGTTTCACATCCTGCATGTGACCTCCCAAAGGCATCTGGTGAACCACTGAGAGTAGAAGAGTGCTGGGCTAGATGGACTTTGGTCTGATCCTGCAGGTTCTTTCTTACGTTCTTATGTTCAATTTTTAAAACAATGCTCTGGCGGCAGCTACCACCACAAACATCTACACTGTATGACTTCAGCTGCAACAGCCATTTTGTGTACATGCCCACCATGCTGTCTTTGGATTCCAAAGGTGCTTGCAGACTCAAGAAAGTTGGGGACATCTCTATTAAATGTTTTCCCCCCAAAAATTTTTACAATAATAATTTATGATCTTGTCATTCTTCACTGCCTGAGTTTACTTCTAAAAATTCTAATATTAAGCATAGTCACTTTGCTCTATTTAAAAATGCAATCTCCCCCAGCTTAATAAATCCTTTCCACACCTTAGCTGTTTACTGTAATTTCCAGATACAACCAATACAAGAACATAATAAGGTGTCAAGCACATCCAATTACATTTATGAACCTACTTTTTGAACTGTTTAAAAACCAATACTTTTCAATATGGCATTCTCTACCAATCAAGGCCATTTGTTTCAGTAGGGCTTCCACTAGAGCAGAATTTGTTTGTTTTACACTGTATATCTGAGCCTTAATGTTAATTTCTGTTTCTGTGTAACTGGAAAAGAGACAAATAACATTTTCCCAACTACAAAACTTTTTATCCTACCTAGTAAAATTTTAGCGTTACACCCTTCTAAGCCAATTACTTCGATTTTGTAACTCTGCTTATGATTGTACTGCTTTGCCTATGCTACAGTTCATTCTTTCTCACAGTCTCTCTATAGGGAAAGGTAGGGAGATCATATTACATTCTGTACATATTATATTCTGTACATATTATATTCTGTACTAGGTAACACAGTGGAATAAGCACCCTGGATGAACATCTACTTAATTCCATACCAACTGCAATGATTATGGAGAAGTTGTTTTTTCCTTTGTTTAAAAAGCACATCTATTAAAGTATTTAAACTAAAATACTGAGATCAAACAAAAGAAAAATTTGAAATAACAACTGGAATCTATTTTTAAATGTTAATAAAAAGAAACTTAAGTTCAGTCTGATCAGAATATCTCCCTTTCTCCATTTTCTATAAATGACAGGTAGTCAGGACATTATTTTTTTAAAAAACCAACTAACATATTTCTTTCCGAATATATTCATTTATATATGTCTGTATTCATTGGAGGATTATAATTATGATGTTAATATGGTTTGTAAGTGCATGGTATAAGATGCGTTCTAGATTAACGTGATCTTTGTGGAATCCTGAATAAAGTTCCTATGTTAAGATCTATTCCCAACAATCTACATGGTAAGTCAGTTTGCTTCAGGGGTGCCTGGGATGTACATTTCATTCCTATACCCAAGAATTAAGTACAGAATGATATAGCTTGCATGAACACAGAAACACACCCTTAGCATTGCTGGCATTTTGCAAGCCCACATCAAAGAGAGTTTCTGGTAAATGCAGAAGCACAGCAGCCTTACCTGCCTGTGTCGGTAGAGCAGCAAACAGGCAACAATGTGTGTTGACATCACAGCACATGACCTGTTAGCAGCTAAAAGCAAACAAATAAAATAAAGCTATGCTGGCAATTTGACATGCAACTGAAATGCTTAGAAGGCCACTGGAAACAAAATATTAGCTACTCATATATTAAAGATAGAAATATTTGACTATCAGACTCCAAAAGAGCTTCACATTTTCAACAAAGTAGTACGTTCAAGTATTTGTTTAGTTATGTTCAGAAAGAAACATTTTTACTAATGTGAACAGGAGAATTTACCTATTTTACAATCCCTGTGCACAAAATTTGCACTACTGAACTGCACATAATTTCTTAATATGTTAAATAAAACCATATTATTACTAAAACACCACTAATGACATTTGCAGCAAATTCCCCATCCTCACAGCCACCTGGGGGAATAAGGATTTTTTCTTTATACTCTCAACACTATAGCCATTGCTATCACTGAGTTATGCTACAAGGTTATTTATTCAGAAAACAAAAAAGTGATCTGATAAATGACACAGTATTTTCAATGTTACTTTTTAAAAGCAAGGTTCTAGAAAAAATAACTGAGTTTGACTTAGATTATACCACCTATTTCTAACAATAGAAAGTTCTTCTGATTTTGAGGTGGGGAGATTTTCACTAATCCCCCCATTCCCCCTTGTTACCAGACCAATCTATGGGGGGAGGGGCTCTATTTTAATGCAACAGTGTCTCTTCCCATCCTGCCAACTGGGGGGTGCGTAGCAGTACTGTGCCAAAATGGAGAGTCCATTTCCTGCACTGGCTAGTGTACCCACAAGGACACAGTAAAAGTTTGTCTGGACTTGCCCTCACCCACATCTGCCATGCCAAGTACCTGCCTCACACCCGTCTTAAAAGGATTAAAAGAAAAAAATACCCCTGAATTGGAGAGAATTGCCATCTCCAGCACTGGACTATCCACTCTACAAAGACAAAGGACTTGTTAATGTATTTGCCCTAAGTGTTCCTGCCAGTATTGTACCTCCTGATAATTGTTCGGGGGTCGAACAACCCTTTCACGGGGGTCGCCTAAGCCTCTCTGCATCACTGTTCTCCATCTGTAAAATGGATAAATGTTAGGGCTGGGGGTCACCACAACATGAGGAACTGTATTAAAGGGTTGCAGCATTATGGAGGTTGAGTACCATTGGTCTAACTAATCTCTCTCTAACAACCTTACTTACATTTCCATTGGTTCATAGTTATGATTAATTCAACATTCTGGTCTACTCCAGGCACTCCCAGTTTAGCCCATCAGGCTAAGCACTCAAACCTAGCTTAACAACTCAACACTTAAAGTTGATGTCGACCTCTTGTCTTTCCCTGGAAAGGCAGGACTCCTCTTTGTATTGGGAGATTAAGGGTCACTCTGCATAATCCTGAAGGTCCCTTTTTATCTATAAAGATTACCACATATCGTTCCCAATAGCCAGTGTTCAATATCTCTGGACACCCCTCTATTGATATCGTCCCCAACGAATTGATCGCTCTACCAGAGCTAAATATGGGTTGCTTAGCTCTGTTCATCAGACCTTTCCAACTCCAATATGAACATTTGTTAAACTTATTTTGCTCTCTTGCGGATTACTTGCAAACCCTGACCTTGGTATACATAGGCAACAAAGATCTCAAGCTTGCCCAACCTTTCGGTAAGCCAAAGAGTCTCCTCTTGCTAATTCCTCCACTCTAAAAGGGACAGACTCCCACCATTTCAGGTAACAACTTTGCCCTCTATGCAATTTGTGATGATTGCATGCTGCTTGAAAATAGAATTAAGGCACATGGCTAAGTAGGAGAATAGGGTAATAAATTGCCAGTCCATGAGATCCATTCCACTTGTAGAGCTCAGAGTATCCAACCCTTCTTAGTGTTATATTCTCTCTCTCTCTCTCTCTCTCATTCTCTGTGTATGTATATGTATATATATACACATACACACACACACACAAACATACACTAGTATAGAATGTTAAATATATATAGTAATCTCCACAAAGAAATTTTAAATGTAAGTTCCTCCCTGTAAAGGTAAAATTATTGTTGTCAAGTTGTAGCCAATACATGGCAACTTCACCAAGTTTTCAAGGCAAGAGATGAGCAGAGGTGGTTTGTCATTGCATCCCTCTGCATAGTCTTTCTTCATGGGCTTTCATCCAAGTACTAACAATGGTTGTCCCTGTTTAGCTTCAAAGCTCTGGTTAGATTAAGCTAGAGTGTGCTATAAGATCTGGTACTACCTTCTAATAGTACATTATTTTTAATGAAAAAAGGTAAAGGTGGTCCCCTGTACTGCACTGGGCTATTACTGACCCATTGGGTGATGTCACACTAGGACGTTTACTAGGCAGTCTATGCTTATGAAGTGATTAGCCATTGCCTTCCCCAATCATCTACATTTTATCAACTTCGGAAGGATGGAAGGCTGAGTCAACCTTGAGTTGACTCAGCTACCTGAAATCAACTTCTGTTAGGACCAAACTCGGGTCATAAGGAGATCTTTGGCTACAGCACTGCTGTTTATCACTCTGCATCACAGGGTTCCTATTTTAAACATAATAGTGACCCAGGATTCTTTTAGTTTCCACCCAGCATACATATGGCTGAACAACTACAGAGGCAACATGGAACTTTTTTGTTTTAAACTTGAATTTTTAACTAACTAGCCAAAACTATACTCCACATATTAAATGAACAGATTCATTCCAAACATGTCAGTCTAAGAATAAGCTACAATACATATCCTTGCATATTTTAAGCAATAAGAATGACATGCAAACAGACTACAATTTAATATAGTGGTTCCCAAAGTGAGCAGAACCACCACTGGGAGGGAGGGGGGAGTGGTTACCTAGGGTGAACAGAGAGGCAAAAGAGATTGAAAGGGGACACTGGAGGTGGGCCCCTTCAACCACAATGTTCACTTATTTACAGATGACCAGGCTATGACACCATGCTGGCAAATGGCACTTCAAGGTTCTGTTTCTGTACAGTGTCAAAATCTCGTTGAAACCATGGAGCTGTTTAGGAAATACACCACCAGAGCCCTAGTCAGACCAGTATATCATGTTTTGTCATCACTGCAAAGGGGTTTTTTTGGTCATTTTTAAAGTTTTTGCTGGTAAGTACTTAACATAATAGCATGGAGTCTGGTATTTATTTTTCGGTGTTCTGAGTTACTCAACCTGTTGATTATAAAGTGTGCTATTCAGCTATATGAATGTTGTTTTTGTGGCAGCTTACTTCATACTAATATTTCTAGGTTATTTAAGGATTTAAAATTAGGATTTAAAATTTTCAATAAAGAAAAATTTAGGGAGTAAAAGAAAAAAGTGGGATAATTAAAAGAAAAAAGGGTATAAGTAATAAAAATTATAATAGTGAGGAAAAAATATGACAAATGTAAATATTGGGAGTGTATTTTCTGCAAAGCAAAAAACTTTGAGAAATCTTTACAAAGAAAACAGCAGGATTATAGTAAAAAAATGAAGGAGAAAAAACAATATGAGTAAAAAGGCAGCAATAAATTAAAATCACCTTCTTTATTCCTTTAAGTTCAAGCCATTATTGCCAGAAATTTGAAACAATTGTATAATTTCATTAAGCTCATCTATTGCTAAATGAGGTACCTAACATTCTTGCTAAATGACTATCAGTCTTTGAAAAGCTAGTATCATTGGACGAAGTGCATTAATTTTGTTGAATGAGTTAAACAGTCAAACAGCCCCTCCAGCCCACATAGTGATTCTGACTCAGAATCCCCAGAGCAGGAGACAAGGTCTGTGCCTGAGGAGGACCAGAGGGACTGGGAAAAACCCAGTACTGCAAAATCACCTGCCGATGATGCTTCCTCAGAGCCTGAATACTTATCCAAGAGCCTGCAGGGGAAGCCTCTTCACAAACCCCGGAGACAGTCTCCAGGTGTCTGCCTTGCAGGATTCCAGCCCAGCCCTGTAGCACCCCAAGACCCTCTTCCAGTCCACAGGAATCCTAAAGTCAGAGGGCCCAGAACAAAGTGGCATACAGGAGCAAAGTGCCAGACTGGCTATATTCAACATCAGGGTACAGCAGTGCCCTGAGGGTGAATCCTTGCAGGAGCCGGGCCAGAGTGCAGAGCTGCCTCAGGAATTCCAGCACCTGTTGGCAATACAGCAGGATTTAATTATATTCCAGCCCATGTAAGCTGGTGCCTGGAAAGACAGCCTTTCTGGATCAGCCAGTTTGCAATGCCATAATGCTTGCCTGCAGATCTGGCTCCAGATCCTGGCAACTTTTCTGCTCCAGACCTTGATAGTTCTAATACTCCAGACCCTGCCTGCTACAGTAGCTCCTGATTCTTGGGGAGACTAGCCGAAGCCTGAGGTAAGAACATAAACTTAATTTTTAATTGAATTTAAATAAATGTGAAATTAATTTTTGCTACTTTCAATTTGTTATTATCTTTCTTAGTGGGTTGTACAAGCCACTATTCTGAATACTAATGCCTTATATAAGGTAGAATTAGGGAGCACTGGGGATGAGTTTATGGACCCAAGGGGTATGGTGGGCCTGAAAAAGTTATATCTAGTACATTTGAATGAAACAGTGCATATATTCACCCAACTGACTATGGTCTGCCTCACATCTTGTTATACAGAGAAGAAATCAAATAGCTATAGATAAGGGAAAGTTACCACTTAGTCCAAAACTATAAAATATCCTTGCATAGTCCAAAACTATAAAATACAGAAAATGAAATAATTCCAGCTAAAAAGTTAGTTCTAGAACAATACCCTTCCACATTGAGTAGAAAGGGATGGCATGAGGGAAGAGCAAAGTCCTGCCACATATAAACCATAATGAGGTGAATAAAACACTGTGTCAGATCTGCATCAAATACTTACTGAACATTATGTGCTCAGCCAAGAGTTAGCTATCAATTGCCTTCTCGAAGGCTCTGGAGTTAAATCCCTGGAATCAGGAATGGTAGCTTCTATGCCTTCTTCTACTACACAGTGGGCCTAGAAAAACATCAAGAATAACAGACCAAGCCATTACTTAAAAGTAGCAACTTTTCCCTTCATTATTATTGTAATAAACTTATGGTAAAATCTATTTATTTATTAAAATGCATATGTCCTCATACAATGCATTTCAGATGCAGAAAGTTAAACAGTTCTTGAACCGTTAATTTCTTGCAAAGGAAGTCTGCCTAGGGAGCCACATTTAAGTTGAACTTAGCCTTTTGGTGCAAGGTACAAGTAGTTAAAATAAATAGACTATCACATGATACTACATAGATGATTTGGAATATACAGGGACAACTGCAGACTGATATTCTTCAGGTCCTTGGTTCACAACCCACTGTTGTGAACATGGGGCATGGGGAAATGTTTTTGGAACCATGCCTAGGAACAGGAGAGTACAAAGAGCAAAAGTATGAAGAATAGATCAGTCAGTTGCTAGGTGACCTTTGGATTAGTGGTGGAACACATGCTAGCTACATACAAAGTGCCAGGTTCTATCCCAAATATGCCTGGTTAAAGAATCTCGGAATGTTCTTGAAAGATATTTCTTGGGACATTAGCCTCTCTCTACAGTGTCAATCATGGAGCTAGACAGGCCAATTTTCTTCTTTGTGAAGTATCTCAACATAATTTTAAACTGGTAAATTCATGAAGAGTTTCTGTGAAATTTACATTAATTCAGTATCTTAAGGTAATTTAGCACAGTTATCCAATATCCCATTATCCAGTATCTTCAGACAATTTAGCACAATTATCCAATTTAACAAAATATTATTTAATCAAAACATCACTTGTGTAGTACTGTTAGAAATTTCCCAGATATATACTTACCTTGAAGGTAGTACAGCTGGTAATAGAGTTTGCTCCAAAGAAAGGGGGATAGGTACAGGTTTCCCGGCACAGAGCATCTAAATATTCCTGCAAATATACACAATTACTTGTATACTCCTTGAGGAATGTTAAATAACATGTTGGTTACATAACTAAGTAGCCTTGAGAGAATATCCTAAGAGAGAATATGGAGAACCAGCAAATGCCATTAGGATAAGAAAATGAATGTAACATACATTCACAAAATATTACTAGTAACTGATACAGAAGAAGCATCAATGCTTCAATATTTTCTATGCAATCATCTACAACAGTGGAGATACCAGGGGGACAGGGGGTGCGCGTTGCACCAGGCGAATCCCTGGGGGGTGGAAAATCCCTCCCCCGCGGTACCCCGCCCCCTTCACACTTACCTTATTGAAACAGTGCAGGCTGGAAAAGTGGCCTGTTCCCTTCAGGCTGAAAATGGCCTGGTAGGAACTACACTTCCCAGGAGACCTTGCGAGCTGCGAGGTCTCGTCGGGAATTTAGTTCCCACCAGGCTGTTTTCAGCTTGAAGGGAACAAATTTGCCCCAGACTGAACTAAGGTAAGTATGTGTGGGGGGCAGAACACCACGGGGGGGGGGGGGGACGGAAAACACAAAGTGTGCACCAGGTGCACTCTGGCCCAGCTACACCGCTGGTCATCTAGCACTGCCAGTAGGCTGATAGATACAGAAGAACATTAGAGAGCCTGTGTGGGGTAGTGGTTAAGAGGAAGACCCAGGTTCAAATTCCCACTTGTGTCATGGAAAATCACTGAGTGATCTTGGGCCAGTAACACACTTTGAGCCCAACACAGGGTTGTTGTGAAAACAAAATGGAGGAGAGAAGAACATTTTAACTTGCTTTGGGTCTCCATTGGGAAGAAAGGCAAGGTACAAATGAATAAAATAAAATCAATGTCAACAAAATCACAGAGACCGTATATTCACCAAGATCCTTAAAATACATGTTCTATATTTTATTCATGTTTATTATTTATGTTCTATTATTTTATTTTATTATTTAGAACAAGCAGAAGATCTGCAAGGGAAGGGGCATCCCATTCTCCCTTCCACTGTAATAAATGACAGCTTAAGGTAGAAGGACAAGTCATAGCTAGGTGGTCTGAATCACAGGCTTTGGTCCAAGACACTCACACTAGCAATAACAGCTCTGGTCCACTGGATAAACAGCTTGGGGTGGACTGGAGAAGATACTTCTCTTCTCTGGGCTATCCTGTAGGAATAAAAGGAAGCCCGCTACAAGCCCTATGTTTTTACTATGTAATTATGTCACACCTTTCCCCCGTAGCCAACTTTGTAACTGATCACTATACAGCAAGCAGCTGAATAGCATTTCACCCACATCTTTAACTGAGAGAAAGACCCTTCCTCACTGCACAGAAACAGTTTGATTTTAATAGTGGACATCACTAGGCCAATCCACTGTGGTGCTCCAACACTGGTCAGAAACTACAGGTAAGCCGGGACAGGCAAGCTGTGTGATCTAGAACAGGGTTTAGGGGTCAGCCCATCTCAAAGGCCACTATACTAGCTCAGGATCCCAGAATGAACACTTTTTCCTTTCACTTTCTCTGTGAAGGAAAGGCAAGAAGTTTTTCCAGGTTTTGAAAGCTGTGGGGCTTCTCTCAGCTGAGGTGTGGTGAGTTCGGCGGAGGGTAAAATATATATTACAGGAAGATTCCCCCAAAGGGAATAAACACTCACTCTGGAAGAGACCACACATGTGTAGTTGGCCAGAGATAGTACAAATGAAAGAATGTGCAGTTGTTCACTGGTTGGAGTGGGGAAACTGAAAACTTAAGAGAAAAGCTATAGACAAAATATTCCCAGTTCATGGGGAAGACAGGAGTGATTACTAGGTTTGCTTGTGTAATAAAATAGCTTTGCTAGATCAGGCCAAAATCTGCCTAGACTACACTTGTTTTCCCCAGGAGCAATCCAAATGTTCCTGGAAATTCATTAACAGGGCATAAAGACTGTAGCCCTCACTGTTGTTTATCCCTAGTACTAAAGAACCTTTGAACATGAAGGTTCTTTAGTTATCACAACAGCCAACAGAAAAGGCTTCCACAGGTGATAGTGGTAAAGATAGCAATAGTTGGCAGGGAAGGATATAAAGTGCACTACAGTACAACTTGACAAATTTGTACATCCGTTTTTTAATGTATCAAAAATCAGGGAATGGGAGAGGCTTTGCTTAGAAAATCCAGATTAGCGTTTTGCTATAGGCAGCATTGTCTTATAAAGATAAGCATACGGTTCTGTCAGAATCATTGAGTCAATCCAAAGTCAGTTTTACCAACTGCCACATGGAAATGATTGTGTCTGGCTTTCAAGAGCTTAGTAATGAATACAGACAATGAATCAACAAAATAAACTGAATTATAAACAGTCAAGCCAAAATAGAATATGGATGAAAGGAGTTTATCAGGGATAATGGGAATGGTATTGAAACAGATATGAAGCAATAAGTCTTGTGTTTCAAACCACTTAGATGATCAACATTATTAGCTCTAACCACAGTCACCTGTTTGAATACAATGGGCTTAATCTAAGTAACCTCTTTATTGTCTCATACACATGACTGCCACTATCAAAGTCTATGCATGGATAAATATTGAAGGCTGCTGGGAACTGCTTCAACTAGTCCAGGGGTCTGCAACCTGCGGCTCTCCAGATGTTCATGGACTACAATTCCCATCAGCCCCTGCCAGCATGAGGGGCTGATGGGAATTGCAGTCCATGAACATCTGGAGAGCCGCAGGTTGCAGACCCCTGGACTAGTCGGATGGGCCTACAGTTTGAGGAGAGGATTCTGGGATCACTGGACTAGTGATTTACCCACCAGGGTGCTATTATTTTCACAACCAAATCTGACCTTAACAGTACAGACTTCTTGAGAAGATGACTTACTTACTTTTAAGGAAAATGGCTGCGCAAAATCTACTCGAACACATCCATAATTCTTCCGTAGCATTCGGAAGACTCCTCTGGCTACACTCCATAGGCTTTCATTCTTCTTGGGCTTTCCCTGGAAAGCATTGAAAAGCAAAAGTTCCAATGACAAAGCAAATTACATTTACTATTAAAATGAAATACAAACCATATTAGTGCATTCTAAAATACTGTTTCCCAGCCTCTTCTAACAGGAGACTGCCCAAGCAGCTGGAGATAACCTGCCCCTGGCCATCACATCAGTGCTGATCAAGCAAACACTCCTCTTTGCTGTTGAAACTGGACTGGACTGGACTGATGCACAGCAGCTAAACATGCATGCTATTCCTCCTGCCTTGCAGCCTTCACTTGCACCACTCACAGGGCTCAGGGGATGCAGGGAGACAGCAAGCCAGGCTCCCTGTGGCCAGCTTTACGCCAGGAGGCTGAGGAACTTTTGAGCTGGTCCCTGGCCATGGCTCAGGGTCCACTCCCACAGCCTCTGCATTTTCTACTTGAAGTCCTGGGTTTGACCCTACAGGGGCCCTGTCCTCTTGAGGCTCCACTGCAGGTGGCTGGGGGTATAGCACCAAGCCACTACCTGGCTCCTCATCTGATGAGTCCTCTGAATCCCTGGACTCAGCTGAGTCTGGTGGGGCCATTTCAAATTCTGCCCCATACTGTCAAGTACAGCTCATGGCTATTTTGTAATAGTGGTGGAAAGTGTCATCAAGTCACAGCCAGTGTTCAGCAACCGTTCATGGGGTTTACAAGGTAAGAGATAGTTTGCCATTGCCTGCCTCTGTGAAGCAAACTTGGGTTTCATGAGTGGTCTTACATCCAAATACTAAACAGTTGATCCTGCTTAATTTCCAAGCTCTGATAATGTCAGGCTAACCTGATCCATCCAAGTCAGCATTTTTTGGCATACTAACACACTTTCCCTCATGTTCTTGTTACAAATGAAATTCAGATTTCCCCCGCTGAAATACCCTTTTATGCCATTCAGCCGATTGTTATGCCTATGTTGGCCCCTCCCGGCAAGAAGCATAAGGACTCTGGCGCCACCTAAAATTGGGTTTTTTATCGGGATTAGATTGTATTTATTTTATTTATTTATTGGATTTCATAACTGCCTCATCCCCGAAGTTATGTATTGGTTTTATTGTATTACCATTGTTGGTTTTTTGTTGTAAACCACCCAGAGCCCTTCGGGGATGGGGAGGTATACTAAATCTAATTAATTAATTAATAATTAATAAATAATAATAATAATTAATTAATAATAATAGTATTTCAAAAACATATTATCACCAAAACTCTTATCACTGAAAGCACTCAAAGATCAAAACAAACCATAGCATTCCAAGCACGTACCAGTTGTTCACTGTTATAATGTCCTTCGATTATTCTATCATAGGATATACCCACTGGTATAATTAGAACATCAGGAGCAGCCTGTGAATAAAGACCATCCACCACCACAGATAATAGGCCTGCCCTTGCATAGGATGCCTTTCCACTACGAGATCGTGTGCCTTCCAGGAATATCTCTAAGAACTGCTGCTGTCGAAGCAGTTCTTGGACATGCTAGAAGAGGGGACAACAAACAATAAAATAGGACATCAGTTTTTATTTTGTTTATAAATGTCTTTCCTTCTTTCTTTGCTTTAGAGTTTTAAACTATACATGGCAGCAGCAATATAATTAAACTGCTAATCTACTTTATTCTTCTGAGGTAGAGCGGTTTATCAAATCGAATAATAATAATAATAATAATAATAATAATAATAATAATAATAATAATAATAATAATAATAATAAGGCTC
>NC_059432.1:56133675-56153130 GCF_021028975.2 Sphaerodactylus townsendi | reverse complement strand
TTATTATTATTATTATTATTATTATTATTATTATTATTATTATTATTATTATTATTATTATTATTCGACTTGATAAACCGCTCTACCTCAGAAGAATAAAGTAGATTAGCAGTTTAATTATATTGCTGCTGCCATGTATAGTTTAAAACTCTAAAGCAAAGAAAGAAGGAAAGACATTTATAAACAAAATAAAAACTGATGTCCTATTTTATTGTTTGTTGTCCCCTCTTCTAGCATGTCCAAGAACTGCTTCGACAGCAGCAGTTCTTAGAGATATTCCTGGAAGGCACACGATCTCGTAGTGGAAAGGCATCCTATGCAAGGGCAGGCCTATTATCTGTGGTGGTGGATGGTCTTTATTCACAGGCTGCTCCTGATGTTCTAATTATACCAGTGGGTATATCCTATGATAGAATAATCGAAGGACATTATAACAGTGAACAACTGGTACGTGCTTGGAATGCTATGGTTTGTTTTGATCTTTGAGTGCTTTCAGTGATAAGAGTTTTGGTGATAATATGTTTTTGAAATACTATTATTATTAATTAATTAATTATTATTATTTATTAATTATTAATTAATTAATTAGATTTAGTATACCTCCCCATCCCCGAAGGGCTCTGGGTGGTTTACAACAAAAAACCAACAATGGTAATACAATAAAACCAATACATAACTTCGGGGATGAGGCAGTTATGAAATCCAATAAATAAATAAAATAAATACAATCTAATCCCGATAAAAAACCCAATTTTAGGTGGCGCCAGAGTCCTTATGCTTCTTGCCGGGAGGGGCCAACATAGGCATAACAATCGGCTGAATGGCATAAAAGGGTATTTCAGCGGGGGAAATCTGAATTTCATTTTGTAACAAGAAACATGAGGGAAAGTGTGTTAGTATGCCAAAAAATGCTGACTTGGATGGATCAGGTTAGCCTGACATTATCAGAGCTTGGAAATTAAGCAGGATCAACTGTTTAGTATTTGGATGTAAGACCACTCATGAAACCCAAGTTTGCTTCACAGAGGCAGGCAATGGCAAACTATCTCTTACCTTGTAAACCCCATGAACGGGTTAAGCTGAACACTGGCTGTGACTTGATGACACTTTCCACCACTATTACAAAATAGCCATGAGCTGTACTTGATGTGCATGGGGCAGAATTTGAAATGGCTCCCACTCAGACTCAGCTGGAGTCCAGGGATTCAGGAGGGACTCATCAGCGAGGAGCCAGGGTAGTGGCTTGGTGCTATACTCCCAGCCACCTGCAGTGGAGCTTCCTCAAGAGGACAGGGCCCCCTGTAGGGTCAAACCCAGGACTTCAAGTAGAAAAATGCAGAGGCTGTGGGAGTGGACCCTGAGCCATGGCCAGGGACCAGCTCAAAAGTTCCTCAGCCTCCCATGCGTAAAGCTGGCCACAGGGAGCCTGGCTTGCTGTCTCCCCTGCATCCCCCCAGGGAGCCCTGTGAGTGGTGCAAGTGAAGGCTGCAAGGTAGGAGGAATAGCATGCATGTTTAGCTGCTGTGCATCAGTCCAGTCCAGTCCAGTTTCAACAGCAAAGAGGAGTGTTTGCTTGATCAGCACTGGGATGTGACGGCCAGGGGCAGGTTATTCTCCAGCTGCTTGGGCAGTCTCCTGTTAGAAGAGGCTGGGAAACAGTATTTTAGAATGCACTAATATGGTTTGTATTTCATTTTAATAGTAAATGTAATTTGCTTTGTCATTGGAACTTTTTGAAAGCTTTTCAATGCTTTCCAGGGAAAGCCTAAGAAGAATGAAAGCCCATGGAGTGTAGCCAGAGGAGTCTTCCTAATGCTACGGAAGAATTATGGATGTGTTCGAGTAGATTTTGCTAAGCCATTTTCCTTAAAAGTAAGTAAGTCATCTTCTCAAGAAGTCTGTACTGTTAAGGTCAGATTTGGTTGTGAAAATAATAGCACCCTGGTGGGTAAATCACTAGTCCAGTGATCCCAGAATCCTCTCCTCAAACTGTAGGCTCATCCGACTAATTGCCTGCCCCAGTAGCTCTCCAGATGTTCATGGACTGCAATTCCTATCAGCCCCTCATAAGCTGGCAGGGGCTGATGGGAATTGTAGTCCATGAACATCTGGAGAGCCGCAGGTTGCAGACCCCTGGACTAGTTGAAGCAGTTCCCAGCAGCCTTCAATATTTATCCATGCATAGACTTTGATAGTGGCAGCTCGCGTGTATGAGACAATAAAGAGGTTACTTAGATTAAGCCCATTGTATTCAAACAGGTGACTGTGGTTAGAGCTAATAATGTTGATCATCTAAGTGGGTTTGAAACACAAGACTTAAGTTGCTTCATATCTGTTTCAATACCATTCCCATTATCCCTGATAAACTCCTTTCTCATCCATATTCTATTTTGGCTTGACTGTTTATAATTCAGTTTATTTTGTTGATTCATTGTCTGTATTCATTACTAAGCTCTTGGAAAAGCCAGACACAATCATTTCCATGTGGCAGTTGGTAAAACTGACTCTTTGGATTGACTCAATGATTCTGACAGAACCAGATGCTTATCTTTATAAGACAATGCTGCCTATAGCAAAACGCTAATCTGGATTTTCTAAGCAAAGCCTCTCCCATTCCCTGATTTTTTGATACATTAAAAAACGGATGTACAAATTTGTCAAGTTGTACTGTAGTGCACTTTATATCCTTCCCTG
Organism: Sphaerodactylus townsendi; assembly: GCF_021028975.2. Lineage (NCBI taxonomy): Eukaryota > Metazoa > Chordata > Lepidosauria > Squamata > Sphaerodactylidae > Sphaerodactylus > Sphaerodactylus townsendi. The sequence continues at coordinate 56,150,436 of NC_059432.1, read as the reverse complement.
CCAACTATTGGCTATCTTTACCTACCATCACCTGTAGGAAGCCTTTTCTGTTGGTTGTTAGATAACTAAAGAACCTTCATGTTCAAAGGTTCTTTAGTACTAGGGATAAACAACAGTGAGGGCTACAGTCTTTATGCCCTGTTAATGAATTTCCAGGAACATTTGGATTGCTCCTGGGAAAAACAAGTGTAGTCTAGGCAGATTTTGGCCTGATCTAGCAAAGCTATTTTATTACAATAAGCAAAACCTAGTAATCACTCCTGTCTTCCCCATGAACTGTGGAATATTTTGTCTATAGCTTTTCTCTGTTTCTTTTCAGTTTCCCCACTCCAACCAGTGAACAATTGCACATTCTTTCATTTGTACTATCTCTGGCCAACTACACATGTGTGGTCTCTTCCAGAGTGAGTGTTTATTCCCTTTGGGGGAATCTTCCTGTAATATATATTTCTTACCCTCCACTGAACTCTCACTCACACCCTCAGCTGAGAGAAGCCCCACAGCTTTCAAAACCTGGAAAATTTTCTTGCCTTTCCTTCTCAAGAGAAAGTGAAAGGAAAAAGTGTTCATTCTGGGATCCTGAGCTAGTATAGTGGCCTTTTTGAGATGGGTTGACTCCTAAACCCTGTTCTAGATCACACAGCTTGCCTGTCCCTGCTTACCTGTAGTAAGTCTGACTAGTGTTGGAATTTCACAGGATTGGCTGGGCTCTAGTGGATGTCCACTCATTAAAATCAAACTGTTTCTGTGCAGTGAGGGAAGGGTCTTTCTCTCAGTTAAAGATGTGGGTGAAATGCTATTATCTAGCTGTTTGCTGTATAGTGATCAGTTACAAAGTTGGCTACGGGGGAAAGGTGTGACATAATTACATAAGTAAAAACATAGGGCTTGTAGCTGTGGCTTCCTTTTATTCCTACAGGATAGCCCAGAGAAGAGAAGTATCTTCTCCAGTCCACCCCAAGCTGTTTATCCAGTGGACCAGAGCTGTTATTGCTAGTGTGAGTGTCTTGGACCAAAGCCTGTGATTCAGACCACCTAGCTATGACTTGTCCTTCTACCTTAAGTTGTCATTTATTACAGTGGGAAGGGAGAATGGGATGCCCCTTCCCTTTGGTGGTGATCTTCTGCTTGTTCCTAAATAACAGTAAATAAAATAATAGAACATAAAATAATAAAACATGAATAAAATATATAGAACATGTATTTTAAGGATCTTGGTGAATATACACGGTCCCTGTGGGATTTTGTTGACATTGGATTTTATTTTATTCATTTGTACCTTGCCTTTCTTCCCAATGGAGACCCAAAGCAAGTTAAAATGTTCTTTCTCTCCTCCATTTTGTTTCTCACAACAACCTCTGTGGCTGGGCTCAAAGTGTGTTACTGGCCCAAGATCACTCAGTGATTTTCCATGACACAAGTGGGAATTTGAACCTGGGTCTTCCTCTTAACCACTACCCCACACAGGCTCTCTAATGTTCTTCTGTATCTATCAGCCTACTGGCAGTGCTAGATGACCAGCGGTGTAGCTGGGCCAGAGTGCACCTGGTGCACACTTTGTGTTTTCCGTCCCCCCCCCCCCGTGGTGTTCTGCCCCCCACACATACTTACCTTAGTTCAGTCTGGAAAAGCGGCCTGTTCCCTTCAAGCTGAAAACAGCCTGGTGGGAACTATATTTCCCATGAGACCTTGAAGCTCGCAAGGTCTCCTGGGAAGTGTAGTTCCTACCAGGCCATTTTCAGCCTGAAGGGAACAGGCCACTTTTCCAGCCTGCACTGTTTCAATAAGGTAAGTGTGAAGGGGGCGGGGTACCGCGGGGGAGGGATTTTCCACCCCCCAGGGATTCGCCTGGTGCAACGCGCACCCCCTGTCCCCCTGGTATCTCCACTGTTGTAGATGATTGCATAGAAAATATTGAAGCATTGATGCTTCTTCTGTATCAGTTACTAGTAATATTTTGTGAATGTATGTTACATTCATTTTCTTATCCTAATGGCATTTGCTGGTTCTCCATATTCTCTCTTAGGATATTCTCTCAAGGCTACTTAGTTATGTAACCAACATGTTATTTAACATTCCTCAAGGAGTATACAAGTAATTGTGTATATTTGCAGGAATATTTAGATGCTCAAAGCCAGAAACCTGTACCTATCCCCCTTTCTTTGGAGCAAACTCTATTACCAGCTGTACTACCTTCAAGGTAAGTATATATCTGGGAAATTTCTAACAGTACTACACAAGTGATGTTTTGATTAAATAATATTTTGTTAAATTGGATAATTGTGCTAAATTGTCTGAAGATACTGGATAATGGGATATTGGATAACTGTGCTAAATTACCTTAAGATACTGAATTAATGTAAATTTCACAGAAACTCTTCATGAATTTACCAGTTTAAAATTATGTTGAGATACTTCACAAAGAAGAAAATTGGCCTGTCTAGCTCCATGATTGACACTGTAGAGAGAGGCTAATGTCCCAAGAAATATCTTTCGCAACATCTGAGATTCTTTAACCAGGCATATTTGGGATAGAACCTGGCACTTTGTATGTAAAGCATGTGTTCCACCACTAATCCAAAGGTCACCTAGCAACTGACTGACTTTCCATACTTTTGCTCTTTGTACTCTCCTGTTCCTAGGCATGGTTCCAAAAACATTTCCCCATGCCCCATGTTCACAACAGTGGGTTGTGAACCAAGGACCTGAAGAATATCAGTCTGCAGTTGTCCCTGTATATTCCAAATCATCTATGTAGTATCATGTGATATTCATTTACTTAACTACTTGTACCTTGCACCAAAAGGCTAAGTTCAACTTAAATGTGGTTCCTAGGCAGACTTCCTTGCAAGAAATTAACGGTTCAAGAACTGTTTAACTTCTGCATCTGAAATGCATTGTATGAGGATATATGCATTTTAATAAATAAATAGATTTACCATAAGTTTATTACAATACTGGCTGAAGGGAAAAGTTGCTACTTTTAAGTAATGGCTTGTCTGTTATTCTTGATGTTTTTCTAGGCCTAATTGTGTAGTAGAAGAAGGTATAGAAGCTACCATTCCTGATTCCAGGGATTTAACCTGTGAGCCTTCGAGAAGGCAATTGATAGCTAACTTGGCTGAGCACATAATGTTCAGTAAGTATTTGATGCAGATCTGACACAGTGTTTTATCTACCTCATTATGGTTTATATGTGGCAGGACTTTGCTCTTCCCTCATGCCATCCCTTTCTACTCAATGTGGAAGGGTATTGTTCTAGAACTAACTTTTTAGCTGGAATTATTTCATTTTCTGTATTTTATAGTTTTGGACTATGCAAGGATATTTTATAGTTTTGGACTAAGTGGTAACTTTCCTTATCTATAGCTATTTGATTTCTTCTGTATAACAAGATGTGAGGCAGACCATAGTCAGTTGTGAATATATGTAATTGTTTCATTCAAATGTACTAGATATAACTTTTTCAGCCCACCATACCCTTGGGTCCATAAACTCATCCCCAGTGCTCCCTACCCTACCTTATATAAGGCATTGTTCAGAATAGTGGCTTGTACAACCCACTAAGAAAGATAATAACAAATTGAAAGTAGCAAAAATTAATTTCACATTTATTTAAATTCAATTAAAAATTAAGTTTATGTTCTTACCTCAGGCTTCGGCTAGTCTCCCCAAGAATCAGGAGCTACTGTAGCAGGCAGGGTCTGGAGTATTAGAACTATCAAGGTCTGGAGCAGAAAAGTTGCCAGGATCTGGAGCCAGATCTGCAGGCAAGCATTATGGCATTGCAAACTGGCTGATCCAGAAAGGCTGTCTTTCCAGGCACCAGCTTACATGGGCTGGAATATAATTAAATCCTGCTGTATTGCCAACAGGTGCTGGAATTCCTGAGGCAGCTCTGCACTCTGGCCCGGCTCCTGCAAGGATTCACCCTCAGGGCACTGCTGTACCCTGATGTTGAATATAGCCAGTCTGGCACTTTGCTCCTGTATGCCACTTTGTTCTGGGCCCTCTGACTTTAGGATTCCTGTGGACTGGAAGAGGGTCTTGGGGTGCTACAGGGCTGGGCTGGAATCCTGCAAGGCAGACACCTGGAGACTGTCTCCGGGGTTTGTGAAGAGGCTTCCCCTGCAGGCTCTGGCTGGGCAATCTGTGGCTCTGAGGAAGCATCATCGGCAGGTGATTTTGCAGTACTGGGTTTTTCCCAGTCCCTCTGGTCCTCCTCAGGCACAGACCTTGTCTCCTGCTCTGGGGATTCTGAGTCAGAATCACTATGTGGGCTGGAGGGGCTGTTTGACTGTTTAACTCATTCAACAAAATTAATGCACTTCGTCCAATGATACTAGCTTTTCAAAGACTGATAGTCATTTAGCAAGAATGTTAGGTACCTCATTTAGCAATAGATGAGCTTAATGAAATTATACAATTGTTTCAAATTTCTGGCAATAATGGCTTGAACTTAAAGGAATAAAGAAGGTGATTTTAATTTATTGCTGCCTTTTTACTCATATTGTTTTTTCTCCTTCATTTTTTTACTATAATCCTGCTGTTTTCTTTGTAAAGATTTCTCAAAGTTTTTTGCTTTGCAGAAAATACACTCCCAATATTTACATTTGTCATATTTTTTCCTCACTATTATAATTTTTATTACTTATACCCTTTTTTCTTTTAATTATCCTTAATTTTTTCCTTTTACTCCCTAAATTTTTCTTTATTGAAAATTTTAAATCCTAATTTTAAATCCTTAAATAACCTAGAAATATTAGTATGAAGTAAGCTGCCACAAAAACAACATTCATATAGCTGAATAGCACACTTTATAATCAACAGGTTGAGTAACTCAGAACACCGAAAAATAAATACCAGACTCCATGCTATTATGTTAAGTACTTACCAGCAAAAACTTTAAAAATGACCAAAAAAACCCCTTTGCAGTGATGACAAAACATGATATACTGGTCTGACTAGGGCTCTGGTGGTGTATTTCCTAAACAGCTCCATGGTTTCAACGAGATTTTGACACTGTACAGAAACAGAACCTTGAAGTGCCATTTGCCAGCATGGTGTCATAGCCTGGTCATCTGTAAATAAGTGAACATTGTGGTTGAAGGGGCCCACCTCCAGTGTCCCCTTTCAATCTCCTTGCCTCTCTGTACCACCCTAGGTAACCACTCCCCCCTCCCTCCCAGTGGTGGTTCTGCTCACTTTGGGAACCACTATATTAAATTGTAGTCTGTTTGCATGTCATTCTTATTGCTTAAAATATGCAAGGATATGTATTGTAGCTTATTCTTAGACTGACATGTTTGGAATGAATCTGTTCATTTAATATGTGGAGTATAGTTTTGGCTAGTTAGTTAAAAATTCAAGTTTAAAACAAAAAAGTTCCATGTTGCCTCTGTAGTTGTTCAGCCATATGTATGCTGGGTGGAAACCAAAGAACTTGGCCGCTATTTTGTTTAAAATAGGAACCCTGTGATGCAGAGTGATAAACAGCAGTGCTGTAGCCAAAGATCTCCTTATGACCCGAGTTTGGTCCTAACAGAAGTTGATTTCAGGTAGCTGAGTCAACTCAAGGTTGACTCAGCCTTCCATCCTTCCGAAGTTGATAAAATGTAGATGATTGGGGAAGGCAATGGCTAATCACTTCATAAGCATAGACTGCCTAGTAAACGTCCTAGTGTGACATCACCCAATGGGTCAGTAATAGCCCAGTGCAGTACAGGGGACCACCTTTACCTTTTTTCATTAAAAATAATGTACTATTAGAAGGTAGTACCAGATCTTATAGCACACTCTAGCTTAATCTAACCAGAGCTTTGAAGCTAAACAGGGACAACCATTGTTAGTACTTGGATGAAAGCCCATGAAGAAAGACTATGCAGAGGGATGCAATGACAAACCACCTCTGCTCATCTCTTGCCTTGAAAACTTGGTGAAGTTGCCATGTATTGGCTACAACTTGACAACACACTTTACCTTTACAGGGAGGAACTGGCATTTGCACTTTGTGGAGATTACTATATATATTTAACATTCTATACTAGTGTATGTTTGTGTGTGTGTGTGTATGTGTATATATATACATATACATACACAGAGAATGAGAGAGAGAGAGAGAGAGAGAATATAACACTAAGAAGGGTTGGATACTCTGAGCTCTACAAGTGGAATGGATCTCATGGACTGGCAATTTATTACCCTATTCTCCTACTTAGCCATGTGCCTTAATTCTATTTTCAAGCAGCATGCAATCATCACAAATTGCATAGAGGGCAAAGTTGTTACCTGAAATGGTGGGAGTCTGTCCCTTTTAGAGTGGAGGAATTAGCAAGAGCAGACTCTTTGGCTTACCGAAAGGTTGGGCAAGCTTGAGATCTTTGTTGCCTATGTATACCAAGGTCAGGGTTTGCAAGTAATCCGCAAGAGAGCAAAATAAGTTTAACAAATGTTCATATTGGAGTTGGAAAGGTCTGATGAACAGAGCTAAGCAACCCATATTTAGCTCTGGTAGAGCGATCAATTCGTTGGGGACGATATCAATAGAGGGGTGTCCAGAGATATTGAACACTGGCTATTGGGAACGATATGTGGTATCTTATAGATAAAAAGGGACCTTCAGGATTATGCAGAGTGACCCTTAATCTCCCAATACAAAGAGGAGTCCTGCCTTTCCAGGGAAAGACAAGAGGTCGACATCAACTTTAAGTGTTGAGTTGTTAAGCTAGGTTTGAGTGCTTAGCCTGATGGGCTAAACTGGGAGTGCCTGGAGTAGACCAGAATGTTGAATTAATCATAACTATGAACCAATGGAAATGTAAGTAAGGTTGTTAGAGAGAGATTAGTTAGACCAATGGTACTCAACCTCCATAATGCTGCAACCCTTTAATACAGTTCCTCATGTTGTGGTGACCCCCAGCCCTAACATTTATCCATTTTACAGATGGAGAACAGTGATGCAGAGAGGCTTAGGCGACCCCCGTGAAAGGGTTGTTCGACCCCCGAACAATTATCAGGAGGTACAATACTGGCAGGAACACTTAGGGCAAATACATTAACAAGTCCTTTGTCTTTGTAGAGTGGATAGTCCAGTGCTGGAGATGGCAATTCTCTCCAATTCAGGGGTATTTTTTTCTTTTAATCCTTTTAAGACGGGTGTGAGGCAGGTACTTGGCATGGCAGATGTGGGTGAGGGCAAGTCCAGACAAACTTTTACTGTGTCCTTGTGGGTACACTAGCCAGTGCAGGAAATGGACTCTCCATTTTGGCACAGTACTGCTACGCACCCCCCAGTTGGCAGGATGGGAAGAGACACTGTTGCATTAAAATAGAGCCCCTCCCCCCATAGATTGGTCTGGTAACAAGGGGGAATGGGGGGATTAGTGAAAATCTCCCCACCTCAAAATCAGAAGAACTTTCTATTGTTAGAAATAGGTGGTATAATCTAAGTCAAACTCAGTTATTTTTTCTAGAACCTTGCTTTTAAAAAGTAACATTGAAAATACTCAAAATAGCCGCATCAGATCACTTTTTTGTTTTCTGAATAAATAACCTTGTAGCATAACTCAGTGATAGCAATGGCTATAGTGTTGAGGAGTATAAAGAAAAAATCTTTAATTTCCAGGTGGCTGTGAGTAGATGGGGAATTTAAGGCAAAATGTCATTAGTGGTGTTTTAGTAATAATATGGTTTCTTTTATTTAACATATTAAGAAATTATGTGCAGCGTCTAGTAGTGCAAATTTTGTGCACAGGGATTGTAAAATAGGTAAATTCTCCTGTTCACATTAGTAAAAATGTTTCTTTCTGAACATAACTAAACAAATACTTGAACGTACTACTTTGTTGAAAATGTGAAGCTCTTTTGGAGTCTGATAGTCAAATATTTCTATCTTTAATATATGAGTAGCTAATATTTTGTTTCCAGTGGCCTTCTAAGCATTTCAGTTGCATGTCAAATTGCCAGCATAGCTTTATTTTATTTGTTTGCTTTTAGCTGCTAACAGGTCATGTGCTGTGATGTCAACACACATTGTTGCCTGTTTGCTGCTCTACCGACACAGGCAGGTAAGGCTGCTGTGCTTCTGCATTTACCAGAAACTCTCTTTGATGTGGGCTTGCAAACACAGCAATGCTAAGGGTGTGTTTCTGTGTTCATGCAAGCTATATCATTCTGTACTTAATTCTTGGGTATAGGAATGAAATGTACATCCCAGGCACCCCTGAAGCAAACTGACTTACCATGTAGATTGTTGGGAATAGATCTTAACATAGGAACTTTATTCAGGATTCCACAAAGATCACGTTAATCTAGAACGTACCCATACCATGCACTTACAAACCATATTAACATCATAATTATAATCCTCCAATGAATACAGACATATATAAATGAATATATTCGGAAAGAAATATGTTAGTTGGTTTTTTAAAAAAATAATGTCCTGACTACCTGTCATTTATAGAAAATGGAGAAAGGGAGATATTCTGATCGCATCGAACTTAAGTTTCTTTTGATTAACATTTAAAAATAGATTCCAGTTGTTATTTCAAATTTTTTCTTTTGTTTGATCTCAGTATTTTAGTTTAAATACTTTAATAGATGTGCTTTTTAAACAAAGGAAAAAACAACTTCTCCATAATCATTGCAGTTGGTATGGAATTAAGTAGATGTTCATCCAGGGTGCTTATTCCACTGTGTTACCTAGTACAGAATATAATATGTACAGAATATAATATGTACAGAATGTAATATGATCTCCCTACCTTTCCCTATAGAGAGACTGTGAGAAAGAATGAACTGTAGCATAAAGGTGCTGGTACAACTCATAAGCAGAGTTACAAAATCTAAGCAAATTGGCTTAGAAGGGTGTAACGCTAAAATTTTACTAGGTAGGATAAAAAGTTTTGTAGTTGGGAAAATGTTATTTGTCTCTTTTCCAGTTACACAGAAACAGAAATTAACATTAAGGCTCAGATATACAGTGTAAAACAAACAAATTCTGCTCTAGTGGAAGCCCTACTGAAACAAATGGCCTTGATTGGTAGAGAATGCCATATTGAAAAGTATTGGTTTTTAAACAGTTCAAAAAGTAGGTTCATAAATGTAATTGGATGTGCTTGACACCTTATTATGTTCTTGTATTGGTTGTATCTGGAAATTACAGTAAACAGCTAAGGTGTGGAAAGGATTTATTAAGCTGGGGGAGATTGCATTTTTAAATAGAGCAAAGTGACTATGCTTAATATTAGAATTTTAGAAGTAAACTCAGGCAGTGAAGAATGACAAGATCATAAATTATTATTGTAAAAATTTTTGGGGGGAAAACATTTAATAGAGATGTCCCCAACTTTCTTGAGTCTGCAAGCACCTTTGGAATCCAAAGACAGCATGGTGGGCATGTACACAAAATGGCTGTTGCAGCTGAAGTCATACAGTGTAGATGTTTGTGGTGGCAGAAGCCGTCAGCTTGGTGAGCATTGTTTTTAAACTGTTCATAAGAACGTAAGAAAGAACCTGCAGGATCAGACCAAAGTCCATCTAGCCCAGCACTCTTCTACTCTCAGTGGTTCACCAGATGCCTTTGGGAGGTCACATGCAGGATGTGAAACCAATGGCCAATCAGAAGCCAAAGCCCACATGGCCCCACCCAGTTTCCAAAAAGACTTGGTGGGGGCCATGGCCCCATGGGCATTGCTTTGAGGAAACCTGGTTTAATGCATAGATAGGATAATATTGCAGAAGCTGTTCGCAGGATAGATATTTCCCTGCTTTCCCCAAGAGGTCTTCCATTTGTCCCAAAAAAAATCTCTCTAAAGATGGGGAGAGCTGTGCAAATAGAGATTACAGCAATGATGGACAGTTGGGTAAAATCTCTTCCTCTACCCTCTCCTGCAAAATGGATCAAGGAAATGATCTCCCCTTCCTTGCTGATTCTGTGGCATACTTTGCTGGCAAGGCTCTCAGTTCTTAGAGAGAAATTTTTAGACAGCAGACTACTTAGGAAAAAAAGCCCCAAAACCACTCTGCCCGCTGCTCCCTATGAGATTTGTATTTAAGACTGTACCAACTTTATATAGTTTGAGGACTGTCAACAAATCAGAACTGAACAGTATGCCCTAAATTGTTTTGAAATATCCTGGGGATGTTCAAAATATCAAAATGTAAATGTGGAACTGTTGTTTATATAAATTTATATTTGCTCAGGCTATAAGTGAAGCTATTTTAGAAGCTAGATTTGGAAAATGGAGTTTTCGCTACCTAATGTTTTGTACAAAATTTACTATCTTATATCTTACTACTTTTCTTCAGGGAATTGATCTTTCCAAGCTGGTAGAAGATTTCTTCTCCATGAAGGAGGAGGTCTTGGCTCGGGACTATGATTTGGGATTTTCAGGGAATTCTGAAGATGTGGTCATGCATGCTATTCATCTGTTAGGGAACTGTGTTACTATCACACACACCAGCCGGAATAATGAATTCTTCATCACTCCCAGCACATCTGTTCCTGCCGTCTTTGAACTAAGTTTCTACAGCAATGGGGTATTGCATGTCTTCTTCAAAGAAGCTATCATCGGTATGTTCTAAAAGCAAACTGAGAAATGAGTAGCTGTATGTTAACCTTTTTCTGGGTGATACCACAAGAACATCAATTGTTTTTTAGTGCCAGTGGCCACAAAAGTACATATTTAAAGCTCATTTGAAAAGTACTTTCTTTCAGCTGTCCTCAACATGGTGCCGATGGGTGTCATGGTGCCCACTGACAGCTTTTCTGGCCTCGTCAAGTATTTTTAGGGAGTGCTTGGAGCCAGAAGGACGTTAGCCTAGCAGGATTTCAGATTTGCTATTGGGGATTTGATTTGCTGGGCAAATTGTTTTTAAATGTTGATTTGGCAGCAGCAGCCCCCACAGCACAAGGATCTATGCTGGATTACTGAAGTTAAGCTGCGGAAATCATTTTGTGGCTGGTTTCACCTGCTGTGACAGCCATGTTGTTGCTGCAGCTACCACGCCATGTCAGAATCCCAAATGTACCAACAAACTCAAAAAGTTGGGAATGCCTTATTTATTTCCTTGCAAGCACCCTTTTCAAAGTTTTGAATAATTCTATTTTCCTTTTAAAAATTATTTCTAACTGCTGTACAATTTAATTTCACCATTTACTTTTCGCCTCTCTTGGTTATTCCAGTTATTTTATAGAAATGGAATTACTTTTCATGTAGTGTCATGTACAGTTTCTTGGCACTAAACTTTTGTAGAATGATTGTCTGAAGTAACTATTTTTGTGTTCTTTTTCTCTAGCTTGCAGTCTCCATGCAATACAGAGTAAAAGGCATAGAAATGGCGCCAATGGAATGTCCTCCAATATGATTAGTCAGGAACAATTGGTCCGCAAAGCTGCGAGCTTATGTTATTTGCTTTCTAATGAAGGCACTGTTTCATTGGTAGGTTCTGGGAGGATCACATCATGCAAATGCTATACTGCTACTGTTGTGTGCTGTTTATATTGAGTTAAAACACTGAGAGGCAAACTAGATGCATTTAGATTTTTATGTTAGAAGTCTAAATATGGAAATGAGGAGGAGAGTAAAGAAGAGAAAAATGTGAAAGTACTAGTTGTGAGCAAGATCACAATCGTATGTTTTTTGTTGTATACCATAATGGAAGGTAAGTAGAATGAGGGAAATGTTTGAAAAGTAAAGCTTAAGAGATGGGTTCAATATAGTAGTGATTGGTACATCCCTCAGAATATTATTCTGATTATCTTTCCCTTTTTAAACCTAACCTTCTTATAGTTTATGGTAAGCGGGGGCCCATAAGGATTTGTGGGCTGCATCTCAACTCCCCCACTATTTTCTTTGACCCTTTCATGAAAATTCCATAGCCTGCTTCTTTCTTTCCTTCTAACCTACCATTATCTACCCCATGGCTTCAGCTTTCCTGTGTTCCTATCCCTGACAGCATCTCCCCAAGAAAACCCTGGCAAAGTTGTATAGTTAGAAACCAGCAAAGACTTGGAGAAACCTCATTTTCCCTTGTGTTCCATTTTCCACACTATTTCTCATTTACCTCCTTCTGCCAGTCCTCATATCCTGTTCTCTTTCCCTGCTGCTCTCTCTCCTTCCCAGTCACCAACCTTTTATTATATTACCTCATCATCTTCAGCTATATTTATTATTTATTTATTCATGTATTTATACCCTATATTTTATTCACAATGAGGGCTAAAAATATTGTACATCATTGTCCCTCCCATTGTATTCTTACTACAATCCCATGAAGCAAATTTGACTGAGAATGCATTACTGGTGTGAAGTTACCCAGTGAGCTTCCATGTCAGAGTGGGAATTTGAACTCAGGTCTTCCATACTGTATTCTCAAATTCTTAACTGCTATGCCATACTGGATTTGTAGGGTGGTTGTTGTGTCATAGCAGTTAAGTGTGTCGAATTAACATCTGGAGGTCCGAACCAGTACTGTTTGTCATGGAAGCTTGCTGGGTGATCTTGGGTCAGTCACACTCTCTCAGCTTAACCTGACTCACAGTGTTGTTGTGAGGATAAAATGGAGGAGAGAAGAATGATGTAAGCCACTTTGGGTTCTCATTGGGGAAAAAGGGAGAGTGTAAATAAAGTAAGTAAATAGATTGGGCCTGAGCGAGTAATTCAGCTAGCATCAAGTTATCCTATGTTTGCTGCTGGGCATGGCCCAATGAAATTTCCCTCAAAGGCCAGAACAGCCATTCAGAGTGGTGGGGATATTTTTAAAGGGCATATATTAGTTACAGAAAATAGGCAGAAGTAGAGGAAATGCCATAAGTGATTAATCTGACTTATTCTTCTGTTCAGCCTTGCCAGCTGCTATGTCAAGTGTGCCATGAAGCAGGTGTGGTTCATACAATACGGCATTCTTTTGGTGGCAGAGGTAAGTTGGTGGTGATGCATTTTTGAATATTTGATTTTATGATATTTTGCCCTTTGTCTTTGATCTCTTACCTAGACGAGATCGCACGATTTCACCTAGCCTATGTGCTCTTCAAAGCCTATAATTACGCTGATGGTAATATTACTATATGCCATTCTAAGGCTTGGCCCACATTCAGAGCAATGAATTTATCTGCAAAATTAGTACTTGGTGTTTTGAAGAAACAAGTAAATAGTGAGCTGCATTTTTGTTTGCTACAGTGGAATATGTCATAAAGGAAGGTGGTGAGATTAGTGGTGCTTGCATCAGCAGCACGTGCTTTCTGTTGGAGCAACATCCAACAACAAAGGAACCTCCCCGAGCCCTCAAAAAACAAACACCCCCACAATAACAAATACCCACTCTTAATTACTGAAGACATAGTGAAAAGGGTAAATTTCATTCTCCTCTGAAAAAAGTGGATAGAATCTGTGCCTACTGAACCTCCAGCAGAACATCACTGGACCATCACAGAATACATTAGGATAGCCTAATATACATAAATAGTAGCACCTAGTGCATACATAAACAATAGCACCTAGTTATGTCTGATGGAAATATGTTGAATATGGGGAGGGTGATGATGACTATTGCTGGAAAAAGACCATGGAATACTAGTAGTATATTACAGCCCCAATCCAAGTAAATTAGATGTGACAAAGTCCTATTGAAATAATGAACCAAAGGTGCATCTAGGGTGGGGCAAATCCTTGACATTGATCCAGCTGTTGCTTAAAATGGAAGAACAAGGCATCCCAGAGCATCGATTTGTCCCAAAGGGCCTGCCCCCAAACTCCCTGTGCCATTCAGAAGGGCCAGACATTTCAAGACTGGGCTCAGTTGGATCTAGCTTTAAACTGTGGTCTCTACCTCAAAACCCGGAGTTTAAAGCTAAATCTTGCTATGTGGAGGCCAGCCTTGAACTGTAGGGTCAGCCTGGCTGGATCCAGCTTTGTGCTGCTGGCTCCACTTCTGAAGTCCATGTCACTTTGGAGGCAGAACTTGGAAGGAATTAAGAGACCAGTGAGCTGTTTAGTTAATAAATAAAACTGTACAGCTTATTGTGTTCATAACATTTAAAAGTACTTCTTTTTATTTAAGCAGTAATTACAAATATACCCAGATGAATTTACCAAATTTACCAAATTCAAAGGAGCAGCAGTAGCATAGTGTACTCTAATCTGGAGGAGCCGGGTTTGTTTCCCCACTCTGCTGCTTGAGCTGTGGAGGCTTATCTGGGGAATTCAGATTAGCCTGTGCACTCCCAACATACGCCAGCTGGGTGACCTTGGGCTAGTCACAGTTCTTTTGAGCTCTCTCAGCCCCACCTGCCTCACAGGGTGTTTGTTGTAAGGGGGGAAGGGAAAGGAGTTTGTAAGCCCCTTTGAGTCTCCTTACAGGAGAGAAAAAAGGGGTATAAATCCAACTCCTCCTCCCCTCCTCTTCTCCTTCTCCTTCTTCTTCGCATCAGGCTATCAAAAATGAAAGTGGGCTGATCATGCAGCTTTGCAGGTGTGTACTGATTATGCTACAAAATTAGAAAAATGTGGAATGCAGTACTCTTGCTGGTCTTCTAGGTCTTACTGCTTTGTGTTTCATTTTTAAGCAGGATGACCAAGAGGAAATTAGTTCTTCTAGCCATGCAGAGCAGCACTGGGAAAAGAAACTCCCAGAACCATTATCTTGGAGGAGCGATGAGGAAGATGAGGACAGTGACTTTGGTGAAGAGCAACAGGATTGTTACTTGAAGGTACTGCATGTGTTATAGGAGCAGGAGTGGTTTTTGTTTCCTTTTTATAGGTGTTCTCTAGGGAATGGCTGGAAGATAACATAGAGTTCAGACTCAGATGTCACATATGATCCTTACAGTTCAATCTGGAGGGGAAAAGCAAATCCCCCTCTGGATGGGGCACAGGTTTAGAGTGGGGGAAGGCCCCTTCTGGGGCACTTTCGCTGATGGAGGGGCACTTATGTCAGTGCCTGACCCCAAGAGCCCTGGAACGCCCAGCCGTGGTGCGCAGCTCTTCACCAGCACTTCCCCACTGTCCTGTTTTGCATTGACATGGTGGGGGCATTCCTGGGGGTGGAGCCCACCTTAGTTGGTTTCCACTGTGCATTTAGCCCTCTTGTGCCTCCGGAGTGGGGCTCGGACATACACTGGGTTTTTGTGGTGTATCTCAGCTTTTCCCTATGAGGGAGATAAAGGTAAGGGGATTAGAAAAAACTTTTTGGCCTTCCCACGCTGCAAGAAAGCCCTCTGGAGCAGGCATGGTGGCGCCACGGCAGCACTATGCCTGGCTGCAAGGATTGGGCTGTCAAGAGTGTTTTTGAACTTGCCTATTATACTTAAGTATTTTGTATCCACCATGAGCAGATGGTCCCATCTAGGCATCTCAGATTTGTGTAAGCATTCAATTTACTTTTAATTTGTAATCTTATTGATATTTCTCTTGGTAATATTGAGTAGTTGCTAGTGGATTTGGGTTTTTTTTAATGATCCAATGAATATGCCTCCAACTTGACTATGTGAACCTTTCTATTCTTTTGATTATCTTGCTTATATTGGGCAGAGTCTGCCTGTAAAATAACTGAAAATAGGTATATTCACTTGCAGCTGTTCTCTTATTTATTTATTTATTTATTATGTGATTTATAAGCCGCCTCACCCCCGAAGGGCTCTTGCTGGTGTGTGAGGTTACTGGTGTCTAGACAGTAGCTGTAAGGTGAACTGGGTTGGTAGTGGCTCTGCTTTCTCAGCTCCAGCCTCCACTGTTATTCACAGTGCAGAGAGTCTTGGTGCTTTATAAGAAGACTGGCAGGAGGATCTATTCTGCAGTCTATGGTTTGGACTATCATTGAAGCAGTGTGAGTGAAGAGTGGGAAATACCTGCTGTTCCATGCCTAGCTTTGGAAGCAGTGAAGATTGTTCCTGTATCTTGCTAAGTTATCTGTTCTGTGCGTAATTTTTAGTTCCTGTCAGTAATGCATCATGCTTGATCTTCTGTTGTTGTAAATGATTAACTGCTGCTTTGGGTTTCTTTGCTCATTTTACATAGGTGAGCCAATCACAGGAACACCAGCAGTACATCACTTTCCTGCAGAAGCTACTGGGGCCTTTATTGGAAGCGTACAGTTCTGCAGCCATCTTTATTCATAATTTCAATTGTCCTGTCAGAGAATCTGAATTTCTGCAAAAATTACACAAATACTTAATAAACAGGACTGAAAAAAATGTTGCAGTATATGGTATGTCAGACTTTGTGTAAAAAAACACGCCTTATTTAAATATTGACTTATCAAAGTTTTGAAATTTGACCAGAGATTTATTCTTTTCTTCACTTTCCCTATGTGTTTACAGCTGAGAGTGCCACTTATTGCCTTGCAAAGAATGCAGTGAAAGTCTTCAAGGACATGGGGGTAAGGGCTTCCTTATATACAGTGACTTAGCCCATGAGAATTTTAATGTAATAGCATAAGTCTAAACCTTGTCAAGGAAAATGACTGCTCCAATATAAGGTCAAGTAATTACTCCATGTTATCTAATACTGTTTGAAAGAAAGCATTGTGATTAATAAGTCGCATTAAGCTAGATGCCTCACTGCAGCTTTTAACATTTGATGGAATGGACTCCTGTGATAGAGATTGCTTCAAAAGACATACAACAAGGAAAAGATAAAAAGCTGGAAGATTTTAGTTTTAGAGAAATTTTTGGGATCATGGTAAGTCTGAACTTATCTCTGCCTTATCATAGCACCGTGGTGGCGAACCTTTGGCACTCCGGATGTTATGGACTACAAT
>NC_059432.1:56103244-56133575 GCF_021028975.2 Sphaerodactylus townsendi | reverse complement strand
GGGGGGGTTGGGTCGGCGTCATGTACGCCGACCCAACCCCCAGCGTGGCCATGCGGAAACGGCCTGAGCTTGATCAATGTTATAGGTTGTAATTCAGTCAAATTAGGTTCTCAAAGCTGCATTAATTTAGATATTTTCCATAATAAAGAGGCAACAAAAATGGGTCGATCCCATATAGCTGTTCCACTAAATATTACCCTGTTTACTTTAGCCTCTATTCCATATGGCCATGTGATCTTAGCATTGCCTTTTTGTGTGGTTCTTTTTTCCTTTTCTTATTAGTCAAAAAGCTGAATGGATCCAACATTGTGTTGCCTTTTCTTGGCCAATCATCATAAGTCCCACAGAAAGATTAGTAGCACTGGAAATGGAAGCATTGCAACTAAGGATATGTTGCTGCTGTACATAGTGGATGTACTTTAAAGACTGTATAACATAGCTCAAAGAATTCTGGTTAATGAATATCTGTCATCCCTGCATAGTGGGCAGTGTCTTTGTTATACATACTAGTGAATGTAACAATCAGCTGAACAAGACAAGACATCCCTAGTGCACCCTTTAGCTTCAGTTAATATTGAATTATTATTTTGGCAGTAACAGATGGTACCATGAGTGTTTGGCTGATTCCGCATGGGCCAAAAACAGCAGTGTGAAAATGGTGTGAAAATAGTGTAAAAGGATTTAAAAGGGTGTAAAAGGGTTTATACTGTTTTCACACCTTTTTCACACCACTGTTTTTGGCCCATGCGGAACCAGCCTTTGTTACATTCCACTTTGAAAAACAACAGAGTTTATTCAAAATTATATAAATGGAAAAAGTGGATAAAAACAGAAAATAAGAAAGTGGTTGTGTTATAGCTCATGTAGAATAAAGGTTCTCAGACCAAATAAAATTTAATGTCTGTTTTAAATATCTTGGAATATATTTATTTTAATTTTGAAATAAAATATTTTACCTACTTTTATTTTTAAACTATTTTAAATTCAAGGTTCATATCAGGAAAATATATGGTATCAGGGACAGAAACTGCCAGTAATATATATTGAGTGTGCCTATTTTCAGTCAAAACTAATGTACTTCTTTCAACATAAAGAACAAAGTGCAGTCCTGCACTCTTTGGTGGAAGTCACAACAGCGTGATTCCACTTTTCAAAGAAGTACAGATTCTCTCACAGCATTTTAAAATGTTATTTCCGAACTGCTTTCATCTACACCATTATTATCTGCACTGTTAAACTTAGCCCTTTGATAAAATATCATTTATATTTCCCTGGACAGCTGTTAGCAAGACTTGGCTTTTTTGTAACGTTGTGCCCACTATTTTCTTTTCCATGGCAGGACCAGGAAAGAAAATGGCAGGCACAACTTTACAAAAAAGCCAAGTTTTGCTAACAGCAATCCAAGGTGATATAAATGCTATTTTGTCCAAGTGCTAAGTTTAAAGTACAGATAATAATGGTTTAGATAAAATAACATTTTAACATTTTACAATGCTACAGTAAAATGGGAAGTGGGGGAGGGGCAGGCACTAGGACCAGGCAGAGCATTTAAGCTGAAAGCCGGTCCTGGAAGATAAGGCAGATTTATCCACACATTCTTGGTTCTTTATGTTGAAAAGGGTATAGAGCTCAGATTAGGACCATCAAGGTGAGACCTGGATTTATTTTTGCTGTTAAAGGACAGGGTACATTTATTAACTGTATTACCATCACTTACTATATCTACCCTTTTTTGCCTTTTAGATACCATTTTTGGTATATTGTTATCCTAAAACCATAATTACTAGAATCCCTGAATGTCCATATGGATGGGAAGTTAATCAGCTGGCTCTTGGTGGGGGTTTGCTACAATGGGGGTCCATGATTCAGGATATTACCAGTTTACAATCCCAGATTTGTCACCCAAAAAAATAAGTCATACTGTGGAACCCAATCAGATGTAAGTAGACAAAAATAAAACATTTTTCTTCCCTAGATTCCATGGTGATTTGTTCAATGCAAAGAGCGCATATTTACAAAATGATATGCTTAAGAGTGCATATCTGCAAAATGATTTATATTTTCTTTGAAATAGAATCTGAAGAAAATGCATAATTTTTTCAGTTCTGTTCCTTTTCAACAATGTTTTATATAAATTAATCATTAGCATTGATGTTAGAATGCAAATACTCATTGCTGTGAGATGTAAAAACACTTGTATTTTTATAATACACACACACTTGATCTTAGCCAAAAGGCTCCTATCAGCTATAAGTACTGTTATTTTTTAAAAAAATCCATTATTTCATTAATTCTTTTAGACATTGAAATGAATAAATATGTGAACCATCCCCATAAATATAAAATGCTGAGCAAAAAAGAAATGTACCACCTTAAACACTTAACTCAGTGAACTGGGCTATTATATGCAAGAACCTTCTCCATCAAATGCCATGATTCTGTGCTTTTGTTCCTTCTGTGTTGTTTTAACATTTGAGAAGACAATATGTGGCTATTTCTTCCACAATGTTGAAAAATTAACCAGTTCACAATTTATAACCAGAATCATATTTGCTTTTTGTAAAAGAATTTATCTCTGTATCTTTCTTCTGGTGCAGTTTAAAAGTTCCATCTATAATTTCTATGCTCCATCACCTCCAATGACACCTCAGTGATTGTGAAGAGTCAACCTGTGAACTATTCATTTACATGCACATATCATGCAAACTATTTGGTGAACCATGCGGCCTTTGACCAAAGGTAACTCTGCCTTGATTGGTTGAAGCTCCATCTCTTAGAATATGCCTCACTACACTTTCAATGGGGTATGATTTAGTCATATGACATTTTCTGCCTCTTTTAGAGTGGCAACAGTTCATGTGAAGAATGGCAGCTCTGGTTCATTTGAAGAAGCCAGTTGTCTCTCAGCCTTCTATACTGTAAGTATTTTGCTGATATCACTACAGATTCACCAAGGAGTTGGTAGGAACTATGGATGGGTCTCTCAGTCTTGTGGAATTTAGGACCAGAAACTCATCAGTGGTGCAATGGTGACATCCAGGAACTGCAGAAGAAGAGTTTGGATTTATATCCTTGCTTTTCTCAACCATATGGAGTCTCAAAATGGCTTAAAACTCCTTCCCTTCCTTTTCCCATAATATAGACACCTTGTGGGGTAGGTGAGGAGTTGAGAGAGTTCTGTGAGAACTGTGTGGTGAATTAGGGTCACCCAACTTGGGCTTTACATGTAGGTGTAGGGAAACAAATCCAGTTCACTAGATAAGAATCCACTGCTCCTTATGGAAGGGAATGGGGAATTAAATCTAGTTCTACAGATTAGAATCTACCTTCTCTTAACCTCTATACCATGGGTGCAGCTTATAGATGGCCAGCAATATTGCTGTTCGTCACATGTGTATTTGATGTACTGCAGAACGCCAAAATACCATAGAAGACACAGGTAAGAACTTTTAAGGATTCTAATAGGTGCCTACAGGAAATTTATTCGAAATTTTATCATGCAATTCATGCCCAGTGGAAACTGGAAACAATATATTATTAGTGCTATCTGCTATGTGATTACTATTTCACTCATCATTTGGTGTTGTAGTTATTAAGTAGTGACAATACATATGAATTTTATATACCACACACTGGAAATACAAATCCACACTGAAACTCAACATTGGATATTTATAGTCACAGAAAAGCTATTTTTAGCAGTGCCTGCTTTCTCTTCAGTTCTTTGATTGTTGTGCCTGTAAAATTGTATGTTATATACCCATTAAGTTTTTTTTACTCATTCTGGCCCTATGAGGTGAATGGCTTCCCCAAATGGCCTAATTGTTGACCACCCTTCCTTTATTCCATCCGGTGTTTTTCCTTTGTTGAGGCTGTAACTTCCCTATATTAGTAGTTGTTCTTCTTTTCATACTGCCTTTAACTCTTCCTAGCATTATTGACTTTTCCACTGGAGTCTTGCCTTCTCATGATGTGACCAAAGAGTATGATAGCCTCAGTGTGATTATTTTAGCTTCTAAGGAAATTTTAGACTTGGTTTGATCTAGAACCAACTTATTTGCCTTTTGGCAGTCTGTTAGTATCTATAAAACTCTCCTCCTCAACAAGAACATTTCAAATTAATCCATTTTTTTTCTTGTCAGCTTTCTTCACTGTCCAGCTTTCCTGGCTATACTTATAGTAAATAGAGAATATGATATGATATCATTACCTTGATCTTTGTTCACTATGATACTACTTTACACTTAGGGATCTTGTCTAGCTCCTTTATGGCTGCTCTTCCTGGTTTTTGTTGTCTTTGGACTGTGTTACAATAACTTACTTGCACCATTTTTTCCTTCTTAGAATGCCAAGTTTACAACCAAGAAGGAAGCCCCTTTTATAGTTGAAACTGCAGACATTGGTTCAGATATATTTGCTGGAGTAGAAACAAAGGGCTTAAGTTCCAGGTATGGCTTTTAATATCAATCAATACTAGGACATTATCATTTCTGCATTGCTCCCACATCCTGTTTGATCTTCCCCAGGTTTAAAGTAGTCTTGACCAATTGTTGGGCAACTCCCTCATCCAGAGTATTTCTATCAGAATCCAGTGGCCTCTGATAACAAAGGTAAGTAAGTAATGGTGCGGATTGTCTCCAGATTAGACTTCTTCTTCCAATGAGGATGGAGTACAATTGGATAAGAGTACATCTTACAATACATAGGCCATTGTGAAAGGTAATGGTGTGATCTGTAGATTGGGACTTCTTATCACTTGTAGTTATTTCTTTAAAAAAAGATAATCCAGACATTCAGAAGAATCAGTAGTACAGCGCACTGACCCTAATTAAATGCCTTGGTGGCTGTTTTGGTAAGGGGGGAAGGGAAACTGGCAAGCTCCTAACTAGCAAAACCCAGGAAGACCTGAGCGTCTCAGCCAATGAAAACGGTTCCAGTTCTGCCATTCTCTGCCTGCTGGGATAAAGAGGGGGGGATGAGCAGAAACTGGTTTTTGTATTGCTGGATGCAGGAGGGCAGAGGAACCAGCTGCAGAATAGGGACACAAGAAGAGAGTCTTCTGAGGAGGGGAGTCAGATATGAATAAACTTTAGCTCCCCAGTAAATGTCCTCCCCACACACTTGTTCAACCTCATGCATCCCTGCTCTATAACTCCTGCTGTCACTCTGTCTATTTGTTGACAGTCAAAAAGAGAAAGGGTGAGGGCACATGCTGTCTCTTATAAGGCTTACATCCTCCCCTCACCCAAATGCATGACAAAGGAGACAGTGTCATGATATCTAGCTGTCCCCTCTCCCTACTGATGCAAATCAACTTCTTCCCAACTATTCCTTATGTAGAGGGTTACTTTTCTTTTAATATAAGAGCACTTAAGATTCGAAACAGATTAGCACAGTCCCAGAAGAATTGTTTGATTATCTTGAATTTCTAATTGAATTCTAAGTTAAAGCATATGTAAATAATTCAAGTGATGAACAAACTCCAGCTATATAGAAGCTTGGTGAAATAGCTGCGTCTTACAGGCCCTGCGAAAACAATTCAGGTCTCGCACGGCCCTGATCTCACTGGGGAGCCTGTTCCTCCAGGTAGGGGCTAGAGACTGCATAAAGATGCTGGCCCTCATAGTAGCCAATGAGATATCTTTTGGGCCAGGTTTTTCCAGATCATAAGATTATCAATCTAGTTTTTATATAATGACACCAAATTAAAAGAATGTACATATGTGCTTGGTACATAAGAATTGTCGATTAATGGGTATGATGTTCCAAGGACAGAAGATATGGCATTCGCACATTTCTTTTTTTCTTTCAAAAAAATGGAATTAAACATTCAGATATATTTGGTGTAGTACTGCAGCCCATGTGATCTATTTCTGCAATAGCCAATATGGTCAGTGGGTGGATCCAAAAATTTTAATAACAAGGTTTTAGATGGTGGCGGGATTCAGAGCATGGCGCCGCCCTTTACACACACCTCCAGTCCCTATTGGGCGGGGAGGTTGCTTTAGTAACCCCTTCTCGGCATTGGAAAAAAATTAGTAGCCACTTCTAGAGAAGTGGTGAGAACTAGTTGGATCCCACCTCACAGATATGGTGCAATGATGTTATCATAGTAATACACATTGTAACTGTTTTCATTCTCATACTATCTGCTGTCATGTCTCTCAGATTGTGCAACAGATAGCTCCATAATAGTACATGAAAATGGGAAAAGACAGCCGGGCTACCTTCCAGTTTAAATGCATTTTAGGTTTCGAAGAAATGTTCCCAAGCTTTTCAAGGTGTGGCTGCATTGTAGAAGCGCACGTGTAGGACATTTGAGAAGTTCTCCTGTCCTGTGGTAAGCTCTTTATGTTGTAACCAGCACTTTTCTACTGCCTAGGCTGAAAAAACTGTGACCACCTGTTCCCCAGGTTCCATCAAAAGTTGGATATTGGTTTACGCAGTAGTAGATAGCTCTCTTTAAACCTGTTTAAAATTTCACTATGCCATAAGCCGGTAAAAAAAGCCTTAAGTGTAATGCACACATTAGGGCGACAGTGTTCCCATCAGTGTTCTCATCCAGGACCAGTCACTATGTTTCAGCCCTAAGTTATCACATTACTCTTGTAAAGACAATATGAGAGATGTATTGTTGAAGATGTTCCTAGCTGGAATCACTAGGAATTAATGGAGTTTTCCAGGTTGTATGGCTGTGTTCCAGTAGTATTTTCTCCTGATATTTCACCTGCATCTGCGGCTGGCATCTTCCTTGGCCATACAACCCAGAAAACCCACAATACCCTAACAATATGAGAAAATTTATAAATGCTCAGAGAAAAGCACGTAGAGTAGAAAAGGAAGTAAAACAAATGGTTCTGCTCACTAGGGGGAGCCAGAACATGATATCAAACTGTGCTTTTTTGTACATAAAAATGGGTTTAGTATTTCTCGATGTCAAATCCTGACTGAGGGCAAAATTAGAAGTGTTCTGTGATTACTTTTCCAATGGCCCATTTTTATTGATAAATTGTTAACTAGTTTTTCATATTATTATTTATTAAATGTTTTAAATGTGAAGATATGCAGCGTTCTGAGCCTGGCCATGGCCCAGGAAAGCAGGATATAAATGTTTTAAAATAAAACAAATAAAACAGATTTGACCACAGAAGGTATGAATTCAAGGGAAGAACACCAGCATGGGGGTAGGAATGGTTAAATTCTCTTGGAAGCTCTTGCGTGTTTAAAATTGCCCTTTTATTTCCCACTTAATTTTACTTGACAAAATGGCTAGCAAAGAGTTAAATATTCCCTTCCCTTGAGAGCAGCAGAGGCGTAGTGGTTAAGAGCAGGTGCACTTATCTGGAGAACTGGGTTTGATTCCCCACTCTGTCGCTTGAGCTGTGGAGGCTTATCTGGGTAATTCAGATTACCTGTGCATTCCAACACACGGCAGCTGGGTGACCTTGGGCTAACCACAGTTCTTCCAAGCTCTCTGAGCCCCACCCACCTCACAGGGTGTTTGTTGTGGGGGAGGGGAAGGGAAAGGAGTTTATGTAAGCCGTGAGTCTCCTTACAGGAGAGGGAGGGGGGATATAAATCCAGCTTCTTCCTTCTTCTTCCTCTATACTAGTATTTCCTTAAATCTAGCCTTGTGCTACCATTCTGTTACAATGATAGAATAGCTCTACCCCCTGACAACGATTTTCCTTTTAAAATCACGGGAAGCAATCATAGAAATTACATCTAATCCTGTAGTTCTACTCTAAAGGACCCTTGATAAAAATCCTACATGGAAGGACGCATCTGGTGATGGATAAAATGTTTTTTTTGTGTTTATAAATTGTGCCAAAATAGTTCAGCATCAGTGTTAATGCTATTTGGACAACCAAAGGTGGTAGCTTTCCAAATCTTACCCTAATAGTTGACTCTGCTGACTGATGGACGACTAAATTGTTAGGAAAATCTGAGCAGGAAGCATCCATAGGATTACATCAGAAACAAGAACTGTTCACCAATGAAATCATACCCACTGTCGAATTCAAAATCAGTAATTATCATCCGCCTCTCCACTCTGGTGGATAGAAATAAATTCTTCAGTAGGCAAAGTCTTCTTCTGATGATGAAGAGTTGCTTTTTTAAAACCCAATTTTTCTGTACCTTTTCAAAAAGAAGTCTTAAAGCAGTTATCAATTGCCTTGCCTTTCGCTCCCCACAACAGATACCTTGTGAGATAGGTGGGGATATGAACATTCAGAGAGAACTGTAACTTGCCCAAGGTCACCGAGCAAGCTTCATGTGGAGGAAGGGGAAAGCAAACCTGACTTCCCAGATTAGGAGTCCACCACTCTTAACCATTACATCACTCTGGTTCTTACATTCCCATGTTCCCACATCTTTTTAGCAATGTAAACCATGTGTTTCAAACTGAGGAGTTACGTTCACTCGCCCTTTCGCAATAGTCATTTGTTTGTTTGTTTGTTTATTTATTTGGGCCTTTTTATCTGGTTTTTTTTTTTCACTCAAAGGTGGACTCAATGTGACTTACAGTATAAACCCCCTCCCCAATCTAACAGAAATCCACAAATATTTCAACCTATCAACAAAGGCTATATCAACAAAGTAATGTGTACAGGAAAGGAGAAGGGCATAGCAGGGGGAACAGTCAGCCTTTGAGGGCTCCAATCTTCCCCCAGGCAAGTAGGCAGACGTTAATATGCTTAAAACCCTGACTTGAGGACAAACAAAAAAAGAGTCTTGTGACATCTTAACAAGTAACAAATTTATCAAAACATAAGCTTTCAAAGGTTAGAGTCCACATTGTCAGATGTTTTAGATGGATTCTCAGTCAGCAAAATACATATAGGCATATAAGCAAATGTTTAAAAAACATAAAATGTGAAATTGTGACATTTCCATGCAAAACTCAAAGCTCAGTAACTATCTGGGCTATAGTTGTTAATCATGAGTTAGGCTAATTGTATTAGGTATTTTAACACCTGTAGTAACTACGAAAGGTTTTAGGTCAGTCTAAGCTTTTGTCAAAATTATTAATGAATTCTGATTTAGCAATTTATTACTAGATGCTCCCTTTGAAGTTAATTTAATGAACAGTGGTTACTTTCAGATCAGCAGTTCTGGTAGACTGAAATACCCCCCCCCCCCGCAAATTAGTGAATGTTGCATTTTTTTCATGTTAAATTTCAGTCTGTTTGTTTGTTTGCATAGCAGCTAATCTGTTTTGCCTTGTGTAGACTGCAAAATGGCACTGCTGAAATATAATTGCCTGTTGGAAGATGAGCAAGTGAATGAGGGATGAAAATTTGACTGGCGTTAATAAATCCTATAATACTGAGTAGATAAGCAAAGAATACTGACATCTGGGTTTGCTACAGAGAGTGGTCCCTGGACTGAAATCTCTATGAGCAAATTAATGGTTTCTAGTAAGTAATGGTTTTACATTAGAGTGCTGTCCGTAAGCAAGGAAAACTCCAAGGCCTAGAAATGCCATTGTTCAAGAAGGATTGCAGTTAATTGATAACTGGGAAGGGACTGTGATAGAGCATCTGCTTTGCATGCAGAAAGACTCAGGTTCAATTCCCAGCAACTCCGCTTAAGGTAATCAGGAGCAGATTATGTGCAGTAAGGTTCTTGCAACTTCAAAGAGAATTGGCTGGGGCGTCTTTGGCCCCTTCCGGACATGCAGAATAATGCATTTTCAATCCACTTTCAATGCACTTTGCAGCTGGATTTACCAAAATCTTGGTAAATCCAGCTGCAATTGCAAACAATTGTGAATGTGGATTAAAAGTGCATTATTCTGCATGTGCAGAAGGGATCTTTGTTTCAGGGCATGTTCTGCACTATTCCTTATTTGCAGTGGGGCAGGCATTACCCATCATCTGGCTTTTTGCTTGTGTCTGGGCTTTTTGCTGGGCCAACTGGCAAATCTGTCCCACTCTGGCAGCGACACAAAATTAAAATTGTGGTATTAAGTAGACTTGCTTGCCACACAGAGAGTGGAATGTGAAAGCAGGGCTAGAGAAAATATGTTCATACAAGGAATATTGCCACATTGGACATTCACCTCTACTACAAAGCAAACACCTTGTGCATAACTGGTGAGGTAGTAGCTAAATAAAAGACTTCAGGAAGCTATCAACCACACCAGTGTTTTCTGTGCCTTTCTCTTTTGGGCTGGTCAGGTAAAATTCGCTCCCTGGGAACTAATCTGGTCTTGCCAATCTGCTTCACACCGCTGGGCATTATAATTTTAAGTATGCCTGGTGTAAATCCTTCAGATGTGGGTCCCTTCTGCAGCCTACATGGGACAACTGAGACACGTCAGTCTCTAGTCTACACAAAAATGTTGTTTTACATTCAGAAAATTCTACTTTCAGGAACCTGTGGGAGAATATATCATTTGCACCAACTACAGCCAAGCTACTCGCTTGTTGTGTATGTTTTGCATGGAAAAGTCATCCTAATTTTTTCCCCCTTCCACCTGTATATATTGCACTGAAGGATTAGTTCATTTTATGCATGTGATGAAATGGGCTTCTGCTTCCATAAATCCATTAGTCTTTAAGATGACACAAGACTCCTTTTAGATGTTTGCTGAAACAGTAAGACAAAGGGATTTGCTTGGAAGCGTAGGTAACCCTCAGCACCTCTATGAAATGGAAATGAGATGCAACAAGAGTGCTCATTTATTCACACCCTTAGTGCAATTATTGGCTACTGATTCCATCTGCAACAACTTGTAACTGCAGTCTTATATGCACTTAAAAGGGAAGACCTGCATCTCAATTAGCACACACCAACTCTCACAGAAACATGTTTTTCTTCTACTACATAGTTGTTCCCAACCCACAGAAGTCTAGCTATCAAAATGGACAGGGTTAATATGAGATCATTTCCTTATGTCCTTATAGTGTGAGAGAGTTTATCCTTTTAACCCACGGGGGGGCGGGGGAGGGATATATTTAGTTTTCTGCATTTCTCCAATTCTGCAATTAACATGGCAACAACTTGTTTTCCCTGTTATTTTGAGACATGTTCAAAACGAAGACAACGTATGGAGCCAACAGGAGGGGTTTTAATGGCTGAGCTCACTGTGAACAGTAAGTTTGCAATACTTCTATTCAGGGGTAGAATGTTATATTGGAAGACAGTAATACTCTCTAGTTGCATGACATGAAAAAATGTACGAATTGATTCACAGGGTTCAGAGCCAGTCGCAGAGGTTAGCACAGCCCACATATAACTGGAGAGCGCAGATAAATCTACCATTTCCCAGTTTAAAAATGCATGCCCCCCAAACATTGCCCAGTTTCCCCTCCCTGCTTGCATACACCATAGTTCTTTTTATTAACACTATGGAGTTGAGCTGTTGAAGCCTCAGTAGAAATAAGGTTTGCACATTTCTACTGTTGTGCCATGGTCAAAGCAGTTCTGGACAGTCAGTTGACATCATTGTTAGGAGACTAAAGATTTAAAAAATGGTGTATAACATTAGCATACACTAAGTTCTAAATTGGGAAAAATCAATATTCAAATGAGACAAGGATGGTGAGGGTTGTAGGTCTGGAGGCTCTCAGTCCTAGGATCCATACCAAGGTTCTTAATGGCATACACAGCCTCCAGGTTGTACTATGCTCAGTTTCCAGTAGGCATTATACATGTTCCAGAATGCACTTTGGGTTTATTGTTTTTTTAAGTAGTGCTCTATTATACTGGGTGTTGACGGTCAGATCGTTATCTGATTAAGACAGAGGTGAAATGGAAGAATGGTTCAATGAAGAAAAAGGGCATACTAAAATGGCCCTACCCTCAGAGATGGTGGATTTAGATGGAGTTTTAAATGATCTGAGGGATATTTGCAAGAGGTGATAGATGCAGACCTGTTAAGGTTGTCATGGTTGAGTAAGGCAAATGGTTTGTTGAGGGCAATTAATACACTTGCATTGTGATGCAGTCTCTCACTGGTCGATTCTGCACAACACAAATGAAATGTTTTAAGGCTGAAATATAAAACATTTCTTGTTGGAATTCTGATAGCTTCCATTTTGAAAACATTTTTCCCCCCTTACAACATTTTATTTTGAAAATTCTAAGATTTCTTTTCCCCTGAAACATTTTCCAAACATTCCCTGCTTGCCTATGCGGAAAGTAGGAAACAATTCATTTTTCTTGCCCATTTTTGCAGTCTCCTTCGCCCCTCTTCTACACTGATACTTTTGATTCTTCTGACGATCGCCAGTTTAGGGTGATTCTCTGGCCACCCATCATTTTGTGATGTCCCCCAAGCACATTTTCTCTCCTGGCAGAAAGACTGTTTGTGATTTTCCTCATCTACATTTAGTAATAAATTCATTGTCAACTTCCCCTTACAGGAAAGTGCATTTTTTTGGTCTGTGGAGGATTTGATGCCACAGAGACATGAGTATTCAAACTATTGAATTCTTGATGTGTCACTTTATGGTGGGGCAGATTCCCATGGTTATTAGTATTATATTATATTCTTATACTATTATATTCTTATTTAAAATACCATTTCTTATATGTATGATAAGGGGTTGTGATTTGTTTGAACAGTATTGTACTGTAGTGGAGAAAAGAAGGGGGGATGTGTGGGCCAATAATATCTGCTCTTGAAAGCCCTGAAAATTCATCTTTGCTGTGTGTGTGTGTGCACTGACCAATGGAATAGAAGCAGACAGGCAGCAACACTTACATCCAATCAGAAAGCCTGGAAATCAGCACTTTGAAAAAATCTTCATGACTTTGAATCCGCACATGCATATTAAAAAAAGGGGGTGGGAAGCATTTTCTTTCCAGAGGAGCCAAAGCATTTTACATAAGCTAAAATGTTGTCAGAGTGTTTTTATTTGGCACAAGGAAGAACAGAAACATAAAAACAATTATTTTCAAAATGTTTGCAAAACATTTTACAAACGACTTTAAAGTCTTTATTGTGCAATGGACCACTGTCTCACAGAGACCTTTGCTCCTTAGTATACACTGGAGATAAAGACCAGAGCAGTATAGGAACTTGGCTTGTAGAAATTGATGAAAGACTTACTCTCTAATTTGAGAAAGATGCTTTGAGGAGTTTATTAGCATCCTTGTCTTTATGGATGTGTTCAGAATGCTAGAATTTGTGAATGCTAGAATTTGGCCCACACATCCCCCCTTCTTTTCTCCACTACAGTACAATACTGTTCAAACAAATCACAACCCCTTATCATACATATAAGTAATGGTATTTTAAATAATGTTAAGTTTGAGCCAAGCCTTTCCAGACTTGTTAAGGTCAACTGAGATGAGCTTGTGATACTACTGACCAGTCATCAATACCTCACTGGAGGGAAAGCAAATATTATTTAGAGGAAGTGAGTGGTTTTCTTCCTCCTCCCCCCATAGTAAAGCAAACATTCTCTGGCAAATGTATTTCCACCTTTCCATTTTGGGCAAAAATTATACAGAGTATCATGGTAAAACAGTCTTAGACACATCTGTATTAAGTGTTCTTCACTGACTTCTTTCAGCTGATCCTGCAATCTGGTTATACCATAAAGCCAGCATTGATAGCCCTGGTGGATGATCTGTAAAGAGTAAATAATACTTCTGTGTCTTGAAGACTTCAAAACACAGAAGTATTATTTACTCTTTATAGATCATCCACCAGGACTATCAATGCTGGTGTTTTTTTTGAAGCACCATGCATCCATGGAATAACTGATGGGTTCTTCTGGTCTTATTATTGAGTGATTCCATTTCTATTTGGGAGGAGGCGCTTAGAGCTGCAATTACTAAGATGAGCCAAATCCCACAGGGTATGTTCTCTACGCTTTCTCAGGGGGTCAGTATTGTCATACATTACTGGATCATCCAGAGCAATATGCTCTATTTACCAAAGCAGTTGAGAGCTGTGGTGTTTATCCTAAACTAGTGCTCAAGTGGATAAAATGGAATCTATAAATGATGGTGGCAATATTGATGGGAAATTCCCATTCTTTTTTAGAAGGGAGCAATTTTCCTTTGATCTGATTTGAATTTAATTTACTATCAGCCTTTCAAAACACAGTCTATGTCCCCTGGGCCTAAAACTACCTGGATGCCTAGGTAACAGTGGTCACCAGAAGGATCTTATTATCTTTATTCAGACGTTTGAAGCTTCTTAGATTCTCTGTGCTTTATAGGGCTGTCCTTGAAAACAACATGGAAGATTCGTGTGTGTGCAAAGTGCTGTCCAGTCACAGCCAACTCATGGCAACCCTGCAGGGTTTTCAAGGCAAGAGATATTCAGAGATAGTTTGCCATTTCCCGCTCTGCATGGGCTGAGAGAACTGTGACTAGCCCAAAGGCACCCAATAGGCTTCATGTGGAGGAGTTGGAAACCAAATCCGGTTTTGTAGATTAGAGTCCTGCTGCTAATTAGCCATTATACCATGCTGGCACTGAGGAAGCTTTAGCAGATATAAAATGTAAAATATTGAAAAATAAATAAATAAAACGAAGGCATTCAACTTTGTGGAACAAGCCACATTTTTCAGAATATAGTTTGTGGCCATGTGTTTGTAATCACCTTAGGGTTTTTTTTTTCATTCTATGTTTCTTATGAATTTTCTGCTTGTTATTTCATACAGGTAGAGGTTTATCCAGAAATTACAACATTTCAGGTAAAATTTAAAATACCAAAACTACCACAAGCTATACATTATTCAGCATTACTTTGTCAGCATCCATGAATATATTGTACAGTAAAGAACTCCATTAGATGGCAAATTTTTTGGGAATTGTAATAGTTTTAAATTTTGCTCACAATTAAATTTCTTTCCTGGACATTATGTTTATCTCAAGTTTTTTATGGATGTAGTCCTCTAAGCCCTGCAGAAATTAATAGATGGTCCAAAATGGTGATGTTCGGTAGACTGCTTCCAAATGTAGTCTGAGGGTACTTCTAGAGTTACAATTTGTTACAATTCATCTCTTGCAAACACAGTCGTTAAGATCCAGAAGCTATATGAGGCTAAAAACCAAAACAAAAAAAGTTTTGGAAGTAGCAGCAAAGGGAGTTAATGTTGTTTTTTGTTCAAAAAGAGTGCCTGACCAGGACATAGAGCTTTTATAGGGGTAAGCCCTCATTATAACCTTCTCTAGCCTATTCATGTTCAGGATGTGTTTGCTGATCCTCAGCCAGTTTCTGTGCACTGATTTGTGGCTCCTTCCAAAAAGGTGGGTGGGTCAGATCTGCTGCTGGGGGTCATGCTGGTGGATTTGCCATCTCCGGGATACATGCTCCAGTGCAGAGGTGAATCCACTTGGTGGGCAGTCACCACGACCCTCCATGGTGGTGGGATGTGGTGCTGAACCCCATGATAGCATCCTTGCTCTCCTGCCACCCTTGCTGGCACAGGGGTGTGGCTGGAACAGGAGCTGAAGCTAGTTGGTTTCCACCTGGCCATTGCCCCATTGTTCCAGCGGCGGGGACAGGACTTATGCCACCTTTTTGTTGGCATAAATCCATTAAACCCATTGGGGGGTTTCCTGAGGCAAGGAGGCTTTTTCATGTTTTTATTCTCCCCACACAGCTGGGAATGACAGGCTGACACCTCATCTAGGCACCCAGCCTTTTGGTTGGGGCTGCCCATCTCTATGTGAATAAAGCCAGGCTCCAAATTCTGAAGCTCTGACCCCTTTGCATGGTACACACAATGATCTCATTAGTATTGGTGGGTGGTCCTGTTTTTCCATCAAGGGGTTCGCTGGTCTGCTTCTGATCATGTTCATAGAACTGATATCATTATTTTAGAGATTGCAGGACGTTCCTAATTTGCTTCCAAGCCCAGTTTAAGGTGCTGATATCGGCTAGCATGGGGCTAGTATACCTGAAGGACCACCTATTCCATATGAACCTACATGGCTGCTCCAGCCATCTTCAGAGGCTAGATGGATGATGGACTTCATTGGTCATGACAATTAAATTTTAGAATTCCCTCTGTCCCTGTATCATTGTCTTCTGCCAATGAGTGAAGATTTGTTTTTTCTTTGATGTTCTCTTAATTACCCTTATTAGCCTTCCTCCATGTTTGCATGGTTTAATTGTTTTTACATAGTTGTATGTATTTTTAGTTTTATTTATATTGTTAGCCTTGGAGACACTAAGATGGGTGGAAAGCTGGAATATAAGTGTATTAAATAAAATAAACTGTATTTTGATAGGTCAATGGTCCTGCATGGTAGATGTGAAATTATGGGTGTTCAGGCTAGTTTCATTATGTTGGTACAGACATGTCCTAACAAAAAGGGTGTGTTTATGTTTGGAACAATCCTGCCCCCTTCCAATTGGCTATTGAAGTACTAAAAAAGCTGTCTTTCAGTAACTTGGTAAGATGCTCATAAAATGATGCAGTCATCCAGGAAGATTTTTTTAAATTAACATATAGTTACTTTATTCAGGAGAAATACAGACCTTCATAGAGGTTTTTCTAGCCAGCTTATCCAGAGACATGAATAATGCCTGGACTATAACAACTCCAGATTGTAATATGATAGAATTAATAGAAAACATGAAGAACTACAAATGACATTTTAAAAAAAGTTATCAATGTGGCTTATGATTAGCGGAAATTTAGAAAATTTGAGACCATTCTCTTATACTTCTGCTGTTTTTGTTTTCTTCACAGTTATTCTGTGCCATTTATTCCTCATGCTTGGAGTCAGAGCAGTTCTGCTATAATACTCAGTCCAATGTCAGCTGCTGATGCATCACCCTCTTGGTACCCAAGCGCTACAAAGATGGTTATTTTACTCATTGCAATATTTTACAAAAAAATTATGTTTTGTTTCTGCAACACTTGAGAATTACAATGACAATTTCTACCACATGTGCACTTTTTAAAATAAATTTCAAGTCAAGGGGAATAACACTATAACAGTAAAAACAAGATAACTATCAGAGTTTTCCAGCTGCTAGTCAAAGACGGCTGGCAACATCAGTCTGTTTCCTGACTGCTGGCATCAAAGAAGCTAACTATTCTCAAGACTCTTGAAGCAATCAAGTGTTGTAGGGATGTTACCTTAACTCTCATGGATTTGTGATGGAGATCTCATTTAAAAATACAATAGAGAACAATTTAGTCGGCAGTAGACATAGATGTTCCTACCTTTACACATTTAGTAGTTCTCAGATGTGCCACAGTGCAATTTCCCTGTCAGGTGAGGTGCTATTGCAAGAATACATTACCAATCATAAATTAAAAGACTTTGCTACATCAAAAGAATTATGACAGGTGAGAGAAGCCTTGCATAACCAACACATATTACAGAATGAACTCTATGTATGCTGAAAGACTGTGGGCCCAACTATCTGTTATATGGGAAACTGTAGTTGTTTTTAGCCACAGGATAGGGAACTGAAGATCAGAGCTGCAGACTTGTGCAAAGAAGTTATTTCACATCCACTAGGCACTTCCCTGATAGAAATCGCCCCTTCCCAAAGCAGTTGCTAGCCATGGGGGACTTGGTACCCATACTGTACTTGTCTTTCCCCACCACTGCTAATCTTTTTAATTTCTATTTGTTGGAGCATCTCTATGCTACTTTTCTCCCTGAAGAAAAACAAAATAGCTTACAGAAAGTTCCAAGTTACATTACCATTTAAGCAAATAAGACAAAATACCAAGATACCTGGACTAGTTGATCTCTTATGCTGCCTTTGCAGGCCTCAGACAGCGAGTCACAGGCTAATAACTTAAGGGGGAGAGATTTCTATCATAGAAACAATGCAGGGCTCAGGTATTAACCTCAGTGTTCCAGTACCATGTCTCAGCTCCAGTTTCTTCATTCCTGTTGTTGTGTTTTGGTCTTAATCATAGCATTATAAGATACGATCAATGGTTTCCCACTTCATGTTTGCCCCTTGGAGTGCTGCTGTAAGATCAGTGTTTATATTGCAGATCCTTTGGGGAAAGTCAACAGTGTCAGAATGCATAACATTTGGTGAATGTAAATGTGAAATGTGTAGCATTCCAAGTCATAGCTGTATTTTATTCTGGGATAGAGTTTCTCAGTATGTGACCTACAACCCAAGAAAAAGCTTGGAGTGTGTGAAATTTTGAATTAAAATTGTGATGTCTTGTGATGTACCTTCAGAGATTTGTTTAATGTTTCTCCATATTGTGAATTGATAGTCCTTCAGATTTTATTAGACTATGACTGATGAAGTAGTTATACTTCAGAACATTTAGTGTTTATTGGACAGTATTGAACATTAGACCAAAAGACCATATCCATGCACATAGTAGAGGGAGTATTTCATCAAATGAAGTAGAGGTGCTTCCTCAACTTAGATCTTGACTTTGGACCTATGGTTGATGTACACATCAGTATATACATTTAGTTGCAATTATCTATGTTTGCTAGATGTGATGAAAGTGAAAAAGATAATGAGATAATAATAATGAGATAATCTCATTATTATCAAACTGAAACTCTTTGATTCATGTGCTTTGTCTAATCTTAAAGAGTTCTTGATTGCATTAGCTAGATGGATTTTGTCTTTACTGAAAGTACAGATTAAGTTCATAAAATGAACTTTCTGGCCATTGTTGGAAACAGTATAAATGTTTGACTGGATGAACCTTTGATCTGATCCATGGGGCGGGGTGGGTGGGTAATTTTCTTATAAACATTGCCAGGGAGATTTAAATTTCAGTATTTAAAAACGTTTTTAATTAAATAGTTCCTCAGTATTATGTTGATCTGGTGAATCATGGCTCCTTTTTCTTTCAACAATGGAGTTTGCAGTTCTGACATTCTAAAAAACCTTCCATTTTTTCAAGAATTTTAAAATCTAATATTGATTAGACCTTTTCAAATCATAACATATCCATGAACCAACTTTAGAGAATTTGTCTGAATAATGCACTGAATTTGGTGCCTTAATGTAAGCATATTAATGTAAGCTATGGCATCTTGATGTCTTGAAGGCTGCTTCACACATTTCATGACAAGAAAAGGGCAGCTGCAGGCAAGAGACAGTGCTGGCAAAAGCATGCTTGACACTGACAATGCAGAAATAGGGTTTGGCTTGGTTCCTGGAAGTCCATTCACATGTCTTGCCGTCCTATAATATACAAAACACATTTGCCAGGGGTGCTAGCTTACACATGGAAAAATGATGTTTAAGGTAATGGGAACTGCCTCTGGGGCACTTTTTCAAATTTTACATTGCATTTTTGGATTTATCCTTTGTCCAAAATTAAGTTTTCAACAAGTCCAGTGAGTGAAGCAAACCCAGGCTTTGTTTGTTAAATAAAAATTAGGGCCAGCTTAGCCCAGCGGTTCCTTCCTTAGCATTGCAAATAAAAATTAAAAGGGCCTTTGAAAATTTACTAATCAATGTTGTTCTTGATTTTTCCTGTTGTTGTCATATACCACTGTAAAAAAAATAATGCTCCTACAAAGGATCTTTTTGCTCAAATGTACCTTTGAATTTCCACTTTTCATTTTCCATTTGAAAATGTTTAAGAGGAAACCACTACTTCTGAAATTGTACAATTACTGTGACTATAAAATAACTCCTATTATTCTGGGCCTTCCCTAAATATTACAGAGGACTCTGGCTTTTTTGTGTGAATATCCACTCCCATGAGGAAACTTAACTGGGTTAAGTTCTAAGTGCAGAAGTATCTTCATTTTCTAAAAACATCTTGGAGAATATATAAGATAATATGAACATCAAATCTATTATTTCTATTCACATCTGAGGTAATTTAGTTTATTAGCAGAGGAAGTTCTTTTTTTCTTGGA
The DNA here is from genome assembly GCF_021028975.2 of Sphaerodactylus townsendi. Classification (NCBI taxonomy): domain Eukaryota; kingdom Metazoa; phylum Chordata; class Lepidosauria; order Squamata; family Sphaerodactylidae; genus Sphaerodactylus; species Sphaerodactylus townsendi. The sequence continues at coordinate 56,113,778 of NC_059432.1, read as the reverse complement.
ATCTTTCAGTTCATTCAGATCAGATCAAATTAAATCTTGGAAGATTTAGTCCATTCTGCTCACAGTACTTTGCACAGCTACTGAAGGATGTAACTTCTGTACTCACAGTATTAGGGAAAAAGTCACCAGTTTCTCCATTTATTGTGTGTATATTAAATGCCATCAAGTCACCGGGATTTTCATATTGGGGAGCAAAATACCTTCAAATAGCCATAATGCCATGTTGTATGCAAGTCCATTTTGCACAGCAATCAATAGTATGTGAAAGTGCTGCCTTTCTGGTATCAAGAAGATAATGAAAATTAGCATTAACAACTTTAAATATTCAGAAGGATCAATGGAGTGTATTCAGTAAATATGAACTAAAGCAGCAGTCTGTTGAGATATGCATGACCCTGTGCAAGTTGTCCCTTGTTTATTACAAGAGCTGCACTTTCATAGGTCTTGAAGCATCTGTTTTATTCAGTGTTGGAACTGTGGATAACTATTCTATGGCACTGCAGGGAACATATAGATAAAATAAGGCACATTTCATACACTCCTTGGGAAGAACAGGATAGCTTCAGATGTCTGAAAGCTTGACCCCTGCTAGACATTATAGTGGCCTTCAAGAGTAACTTGACATGACTCAAGCAAATTCTTGAGAAGAACAGTGCAAATCACACAATAACACTGTAAGGTAACAGCTATGTTTAAAGTATTCAGCTCCCCTCAACTGAACCTATTGCTTTCTAAACAATAGTTTTAAAAATACGGGTACATTAATTCAAATAGTATCACTTGTGTCTTCTCTGCTTTTTGATTACTGATCTCTGTGCTTTACATCCCTATTTATATTGGAGACATCATTTTATTGTAGATGACTTTCACATATCACTTTTCTACCATTTTTCAAAATGGGAATGGCATTAAAATGTTCAGACACAGTTTCAGAGGGTAGCTGTATTGCTCACTGGTACAACAGTGAGCTTCAAATCCAGTAACACCTTAAAGACCAACAATATTTGGGCAGTATGAGCTTTCAACAGACAAAACTCCCTTCATCAGATATCGAGTATCTGATGAAGGAACCTTTGACTATGAAAAGCTTATAGCCCTCACCTCCCCAAATCTTGTTGGTCTCGAAGGTGCTACTGGGCTAAAATCTAAAAAAACATGATTTGGATCCTACACTTTTGTTCTGCACATACTTCTCTCTGGGCCATATAGAAGCCATCTCCGCTGCAGGCCTTGCTTCCTCTCTCTTTAGACACAGGCAGCCCAATCCACAGCCTTGGGAAGGCAGGGATGACACCACTGCAGCACCACCCCAACACCTCCAGAGGGCTTTCTGGTGGCATGATCCCCTCCCCCCAAAAAAATCCACTGACAGAAAGTGTTCTATAGGGCTTAATAGACTAATTTAATGGCCTAGGCCATGACGTAAATGACTGCAAACTCAGTGTGGAAGCCGACTAACATTGGCTGCACCCCTGAGCACTTAACAATGCTTTGCTATGAACATTTGATGCTTCCTTAGGCTAAGATAGACTATGAGTCCATTTAACACTGACTGACAGCAGGTCTACATTTACAAACAAAGTGCCAGATGGACCCATCTGCCATGCCCCTACTGCACACACAGCACTGGCAGAAGAGGTGGCCACAGCAAGTGCTGGTCAGCTCAGCATATTTGCCCCTCTGCTGGGGTAAGTGCTGGGGTAAGTGGGGGATCCACCAGCGTAGTTCACTTCAGCCCCCCTACTCCAGACTGGGCTGTTAAAGGTTCATTGAAAAACCTAGTGCACGAAAAAGCAAGCACCACTGCAGAAGACTGCCAGAGATAAGGATGTGTGAAGCAAAAGTATAGCTTCCAAGCCAGAATTACTCAATGCATCCATCTGGCACTTTGTTTGTAAATGTGGTTTAGCCGAACAGCACATGTTTTGCATGCAGCTGATCCCAGATTAAAAACCAGGCTTCTCTTGGATACCTCCTGTCAGTCAGTGCTAAATGGATTTATAGTCTGTCTTAGCCTAAGGAAGCATCAAATGTTCATAGCAAAGCATTGTTAAGTACTTCAATAATTTTAGCATAGTCACTGGTTGAATGGGAAAAAAACGATTGGAGGGAGATGTTAACAGAATGAGGCCCTTCACAAAAGAGGGCTAGAGTGTGTAAGCAAAGAGATGAGGGTGAGAATATTGAGAGTCTGATAATTTCAAAGAAGACATGAATTTGACATGAAGGGAAGTTGTGGGGAAGGCAGTTAATCCAATTAAGTAATATGGCAACGTGCTTTCATATCCCAATAATGAAACATCCAGCCATTAATCCAATTACATAATATGGCAAAATGCTTTCATATCCCAATAATGAAACATATCATATGCCACAATGGAAAAGTGTTTTGCATTCTCACAGACTGACTCTAAACAGATGTGTCACTTTTTGGATCATCTACCTTAATGGACTTCAAAGTATAATTGGAATTATTTTCTTACATACAGAACTCAGCCTTAGTCTTACCTCCACATTTTTGAGAGGGAGCCTCTCTACATCACAGTGGAACTCTGGCAAAGGCATGTTAAATCCAGCTTTCCCTTTCAGCCAGAAAGTTTGTTGTTGTCCTTTGCCCTGCCAATTTGCAGGAATGATATGAAACTAGAATTGCATCATGTAACCACAACAAAAAATAACTCCCTAAACTATTTCTATTGGAATGAAAGGGACCTATAGAGTGATGGTATTAAGAGTAATGGTAATTTTAAAAAGTATTAAGAACAGCCCGGTTATGAAATAATCTTTGGGAGCCTGATATGACAGTGGGCAGACCAGAAGCAGACATAAAAGCAGACTATATTCCAGTCCTGGGTTAAAGGTAGTGTTTTTGCCTTGGGTCCAAATAACAGCATAATGGGTACCAGGTGAGACCCAAGATCTTTAGGGTGGTGCCCAAATATGTGACTGTCCAAGTATCTGCCCAGCCTTCATCTAGTCCTGGTGCCAACGTATTTTGAAATAAAAGCTATCCTTGCAACACTTCATACAATGTTAAACTATTGGAGTATTTATCTATATATTTCATTTGGGCTTGCTGAATTCTCCTTTAACATCCTGCAGTACCTCTGCTTCTTCCTCATGACAGAAGATTGTCTGAAGAGGAAATTTCAAACCATACAGTGAGGCACAAGGGTCTTGCTTTTGTGCAGAGGGTTAGACTAAATGATCTTAGGCTAGATTATCTTTTGGTTCATTTCAGCTGCCTGATTCACTGAAAGCCATACCTTTATTCTTATTGTTCCTCTTTCTTGCAAATGATAACCTCCAACGGACTGAAGAGTTTTTGCTGTGACCATAGAGACATGGATTTGGAGGGCTATAAAAAGAAAGGGGGCGTGTATTAACCACCAATATTGGGACGGAAAAGAAAGTTCCAGTGTTTCTATCCATTAAATATTCCAGGGGAGTGCAGTGAGCTAGGAGGAAAAGGCCAATTTCATGACTTTAATTTTGTAGTTATTGAGTATTTCATTGGATAGTTACGCCTTGCTGTGTGCTTTAATGGGACCTAAAGCTCCCTGCAACTTCAACTTTTCCTCTCAATTTTATCCTCACAACAACACTGTGAGGCACATAACGTTGAAAGAGAGAATGATTGGCCCAGGAGTAACCCAGGAAGATTCAGGGGCAGTGGCAGGATCTGGGTCTCCCAGATCCTTGACTATAACTGCTACACCATGCTATTAATTAGAAACTGTTAAAGTTAGAAACAATCTGTAAAATGCAATGGGAGACATGGTACTTTAAGAGTTGTACAATGGCAATCAGCAACTGACAACTCTGCCACAAATCCAATCTCCATGAATGTAAAGTGTTTCTCCACTTACTCTGAAGTTGCCACCCAGCAGCAAGGGTGAGGAGGTCAATACAGTCAGCAACTCACAGGTGAAAATAGGGACATCCTTGTGCATTTCTAACTTCTACTTGCATCCCAATAGCCTCTCTTCAGTATTACACTTTTCCAACTTCTGTGTGTCATTTAAGCTACTCTGAACTACAATTTTCAAAGCATAATGCATTAGCAAATAGATCTTGTCACATTGCAGCAGTTAGGCAGGCTTGCCCCTGTTTTCAACTTTTATGGGAGATCACCAAAGAAATCTGGCGTCAGTATGCAGAGGCAGGCTGTGGCAAACCCCCTCTGTTCACTTCCTGCCCTGAACATCCTACAGGGTCATCTTAATGTGGCTGCAACTTGACAGCATTTTCCACCAGCATGTGTGTGTTTGTGTATATATAAAAGTTTTATAATTTCATGATTGATCTGGATACATTCATCAAATAGCGGCCTCTCAAACAAGTGAAGCACAAAGATAGGAGATGGTTTCGGAAAAACATTGGCTATCTCACATGTATTGGCATCAGTTAATGGATGGGCATTTTTGGGTGAATGGAAAAGAAACAGTATACTAGTACTTTGTACCAAGTGAATGCATTAATGCACATATGCACTTGAGTCAATTTGTATCTGCCTCCTGCACAGTGTGTGTACGTGTGCACACATACACACACTGTGCAGTCATTCTCTCTTTCAACTTTATATGCCTCACAGTGTTGTGAGGATAAAATTGAGAGGAAAAGTTGAAGTTGCAGGGTCTACCACTCTTAACCACTGCACTTTGCTGGCTCTTCCCTGCCATTTAAACTTTAATATTTTACTCTGTCCATTCTGCTGCTAATACTATTTCATCCCATGATTTGAGCTCTCTCCTTTCAAGGATTTTCATGGCAAAAGATATTGAAAACCACCTCTGAAGGCAAGAGATGTTCAAAGGTGGCTTGCAATTGCCTATCTCTGCGTGGACTGAGAGAATCTGGAGGAAAGAAATGTGACTGGCTCAAGGTCACCCAGCAGGCTTCATGTGGAGCAATGAGGAATCAAACCCAGTTCTTCAGATTAGAGGCCACCCCTCTTAACACCTTGCTGGATCTACCCAGCCATTTAATGTTTTATCTTTTACTCTACCCATTCTGCTGCTACCAATATCCATTCCATGATTTGAGTTCTCTCCTTTCACTTGGAGAGGTGGAGTTCACCTTGCCTGTTACCACTGTGGAAAACATCATATGACATACGTAAACTGGTACTTTCCATCCTCGAAGCTGTATTCACAGTGTCACCAAACAGGCAATATCGTGGCCTTGTGATCCCTACTACTCCTGCAACAACAGACCCTACAATAACAAGACAAGCATCAAGGAAGACATCAGTTACATAGACAAATGAAATACAACATTCCCACCAACATGCCGTCCCACATTGTCTCCTAGCAATGGGTTTCAGATGTTTGCTGCCTCTATGCGTGGAGGCTCTCTTTACCAACCTAGGCTAATGGCCACTGATGGACTTCTCCTCCATGAATCTGTCTTAACCTCCTTGTAAAACAATCCATTATCATGGCTAACACTACAACACTGGAAGTGAATTCCATAGTTTAAATATTTCCTTTGGTTCCTGAATCTATTTTCTTAACGGTGAGCAATGCACGAACAGCTTAACACTTTACTAAATCAATAGTGTGAACAAAATCTACAAATGGGGCTGTGAAAAAGCCAGTGCCCCAATCTCCATATGTCAAAGCATACAATCGTTCATACTTTCAAATCAATGGAGGCAGGAATGGAGAATCTCTGCAGCAGCACAAAATGGCAGATGTGAGTGGCAAAAATGAAAGTAAGAGGTTTAAATTACTGGGAGGGAAAAATAATACATTTCCTGCTTGCCTGCTGTCCACACAGCAAGCAGGAAACAACTTGACCTAGTCTTGGACAGTGGCGATCACTAATTTAGTGATTTTTGAAAAAACCTGGGTTGGAAGAAGAAACTTGACCTGAAGACCTCTTTGGTGAGAAAGCTGTGCAGAGTTCCTCCCCAAACGCTTTTTATAACTTCCACAAGATATTCTATTTGTGCTGTGCAGATACAGCCATGAAGTAAATATTTTCCCTGAATAGGAGTCGTACGGGAGAAAAATTGCACCCGAGGGTAACATGGGTGTTCCCCCTCTGCACCCCCCACACCTTACTTATCTTAGCCAGTGGCTGCTCCGGCAGCAGTGGCAGTTCCAAGCAGCTTGGCAGGGCCAGGACTGGTGGGGCCGGCCAAGGGTATCTTGTAGTTCTTTTAGAGAAGCTGTTTACAAAAAGTAATTTTGGTTCCACTACTCCTTTTAATATCCTATTTCTTTGATAGGGCCACTCAGCTATGGTACAAGTTAAGCCACTGTAGTGCTTTTATCAGGTACAGCCACAGATTCCTGATTTATAGAAACAATCTCAGCAAGCTCAACTTCTGCAGTTCATTACTATGCAAGACATACATCTTACTAACACTATATTATTTAATAGGAACACAATAGTATTTAATAAAACATGTCACTATTTGCTCCGTGTGTTGGAACAGTGCATGAAGCAAACTGAAACAGATAAGGATGTAAATACTCTGATAAAAGGTATATGATTATGCATAGTTCTACCATGATAACATTTCATTGGTATTTGACCGATATATCCACCTATAATTTCATTGCAATCTCAACCTGTCATCTTTAATTCATTATTAAGTGTATTTTTATCCCACCCTTCCGCCAAAGAGCTATGGATAATATTTATGGTTCTCTCCCCTCTTCTATTTTATCTTCACAACAATACTGTGATGTAGTTGAGGTGGTGATTTGCCCATGGTCACTCACAAGCTTCTATGGCAGAGTGGGCACTGGAGTTCCAGGTTCCAGTCCAAAACTCTAATCACCAGTCACAATGCTATATTATTTTATTACTGTTGGAAATGACTTTGAAAATGTTTCTTTGAAAATAATCCCTCCCAACACACACATAACCCAGAGCCAAAAAGGAAGTGAGGTGGGAGAAAGTTCCGTTCTTTTGAACTCCCACAAAGACTCACAAAGAGTTGCTTTTAGAGATTTGCCATAATTCCTCAAAAAATGCATTTTATAAAATAAATCAATTTTGGACAAAGCATCAGACACTAGCACCATAAAGTCTTAAGTGAGCCAATATCAAACAGGACTGTTAGCCAAGGCTACAATTCTGATGTTGGCTGAGCTAATCCATTTCATTTTGGCTTTCTTCTTTTGCTAGCATTATTGCCTTTCCCAGTGACTCTTGTCTTCTCATAATGTGACCAAATTATGATAGACTCCATGCAGACATTTTAGCTTCCAGGGAGAGTTCAGTTCCACTTAATTTGTCTCTTTTGGCAGTCCACGGGCAATTCTGTAAAACTCTCCTGCAAAACCAGATTTCAAATGAATCAACTTTTTTTCCTGGGGTCAATTTTTTTTCATTGTGTAACTTTCAAAACCTATACATAGTAAATGGGAATACAATGGTATGAAATAATCTTGATCATGGCTGCCAGCAAATACACTCTTACACTTAAGAGTCTTTCCCCGATCCTTCATTTCTGCCTCCTCCTTTCCTAGTCTCCAATCCTTCTGATTTCTTATTGCAGTCCCCCTTTTGGTTGATGACTCAATAAGGGAATAAATCTTGAACAATTTCAATCTCTTCTTATCATCAATCTTACAATTATTATATAATTCATCAGTGTATTAACACTACTTTAAACTTCTAGTAAATAGAAAGAAAATAAATTGTTCTCAAATTTTAGATTGTGAATTTAAGGCTCCACTCAAATACTTGTATATTTAAGTAAACTGTACATGGGATGCCAAAATTTCTAAATGCTCAACAAGACAACAAGAAACCAAACACAGCAGTGAGACACGCTCTTTACCTGTATGAATGCCTATTCGCAGTCTCAGTTTCTCATTGGGCATGTGCCCAATCTTGAAGAAGATAATTGCACTGAGAAAGTGCAAAGACATAGTAGCAATTTCCTCAACATGCTTGATCCTACTAAGTGATGGGGAGGCCAAGCAAACCAAGCAAGCATCCTCCAATGGTTTCAACTCAGCAACAAATTAATCATTAGTGTTCACAACTCCATTCTGCAAATAAAGAAGATTGAGAGGGTAAACACTTAGTTTTCAGCAGCTTCAAACGTGTTCATGGCTGATTTTAAAATGTTAAATTTTTTTTTCCCTCCTTCTTCTTTAGTACAGCTTATAAATTTACTTGACACAAACGATAACATAAAAAAAATAATCTTTCATTCTTTTCTCATGATTATCCTCAAAAGATACCTTCCATAGCAGGTGTTATTAGGTTTTTTCTCATTGGATACCCAAACGAAAAAATTCGTGCAACTTCTTCCAGGATGAAATCCTCAGCTATTTTATTTAGGAAACTGTCAAACTTTGGGGTGACCTTATGCATTTGTAGCATGCGTTACTGTGGTATTACTTACAGGTCCAGCATGTTTTAGTTTCTAATGGGTCGAAGTTTGTGCTTGTCATTTAAAGGCCTAAGGGGTAAAGGAAAATTCAACATATCTGAATTCTCCACCATATTCCCTCAAAATTTTGAATCTGAAGCAGCCTTTCTCACTAAGTACAGTAAGCTAGACGTCAGCAGGAGTCTGGGTTCATTGTCTCAGGAGTAGGGTTCATTGTCCTACAGTATTTGAACTAGTTTTGAGGGCTATATTAAAGTTACTCATAGCTGTACTGCTGGCAGGCAGGGCATGGTCAGGTCCAGTCTCGCAGGACAGAACAGGTGGCAGACAACAGTGTAGTCCTAAGGCAGTCCAATGGGTCAAGGCGGTGGTGTAGTGCCCACAGTGGAGATGTGGCCTGGGGTGTGGCGGGGGCACTCTGGGGCATGGCAGGGGTGGGCAACGCTTCACCAGGGGCGCAGTTTCCCCTCGTTCTGCCTCTGGGTCAAGGCTGGTGGCAGACAAAGGCATAGTCATGAGTCAGTCCAACAGGTCACAGCACAGGAGATCAGCCAAACAGGCTGGAGATCAGCAGTAGACCAGACACACACAAGTCAAGCAGGAAATGCACTTCGTTGCACTGGCAGAAGCAAGCTCACAGCAAAGCTTATATAGAGAGCCTTGTCTGCCAGAAGCTTAGATTCTTGAACAAGGAGTTAATCATCATCAGATGCAGAAACCCTTAACTTCCTATACCTTGCTGCCAAACGGTTAATTCTTCTTTGGTTTCTGCAGCCTCTACTTTTGCCTCCTCTCTCTTTTTGTCTCCTTGCAGCCATATTATTCAAGTAATATGAGTAATGTGAGTTAATCAATTCCAGAACAGCTCTTAGGCATGAAATATTGCATTCTGCCCTCAGAACAAGGAATGGAACTATTTTGATATAAATGCCGGAATTTTTTTCCCACTCTCTGTTTCCAGTTTTGGTGATTTTTCTCTGTGGGAAATGAACTCGTATGTGTAGGGTTGTGAACCTCCAGGTGGGTTCTGGAGATCTCCTGGAATTACAACTGATCTTCAGACCTACAGGGATCAGTTTGTTTGGAGAAATGCCTGTTTTGGAGGGTGGAGTCAACAGAATTGTACTCTACTGGGGTTCTTTCTCTCCCCCAACTTTGCCCTTTTCAGACTCCACCCTAAATCAACAGGAATTCCCAACCCATAGCTGGCAACCCTACATGTGACATGGCTTAACTAGGCCTAGGATTAATAGCAATAAAATAAGCAGAAAGTCCTTAAACTCAATTCCTTTTATTTCCTGTGTTACTACGATCATTCTTACCTTGTAGACGTCAAAGTTTTTGATGATATTGTCAAACAGACTATATAGGTCATTGAGGAGATTGACAACTTGCATTGGAGAGCTGAGAGAACACAACTTGGTGAAACCAACAATGTCTGAGAAAAAAATGGTGACTGAATCAAAGCTCTCAGGTTCCACTGATCTCCCAGCAACAAGTTGTTCTCCTATGAATCTGTAACAGAAAGTGGGCGGAATGGGTAAAGATAATATTCTCCATCTATTCTGTTTCCTCTCAGAAGACGTTCACAGCTGGTTTTCAGAATTCAACGCTAGACCATGCACTAGTTTTGTCCCATTCAGCTGTCAAATACTCGTCTAGACCACAACAGACTTTATGCTGCTTTTATTGATTTAAAGGCAGCTTTTAACACTGTCCCCAGATCACTCCTTTGGGCCAAGCTGGCCACGCTAGGAATTGACAATAGGCAGATGCACACAGGATCCACGTGTGATATTAAATGTTCCCAGGAAGGCCTTCTTACTGACTGCATTGATTCTACCAAGGGGGTCAAGCAAGGCTGTGTGCTGGCCCCTACCCTTTTAAACCTCTACCTGAGTGATCCCTCCACAGTCCTTGCAGGTCCTGATAACCATGCTCCCAAGTTATCTTCGCACCATATTCCAATTCTGCTCTATGCTGATGATTCCGTCTTGCTCTCTCGATCCAGAGTTGGATTGAGATAACTCTTGAAGTGTTTTGCAGAGTACTGTGATTCCGATAGACCAGGGGTAGGGAACCTGCGGCTCTCCAGATGTTCAGGCACTACAATTCCCATCAGCCCCTACCAGCATGGCCAATTGGCCATGCTGGTAGGGGCTGATGGGAATT
>NC_059432.1:56072572-56103153 GCF_021028975.2 Sphaerodactylus townsendi | reverse complement strand
CAGCCCCTACCAGCATGGGCCACTCAAGCCATGCGGGTAGGGGCTGATGGGAATTGTAGTTCCTGAACATCTGGAGGGCCGCAGGTTCCCTACCCCTGGTCTATCGGAATCACAGTACTCTGCAAAACACTTCAAGAGTTATCTCAATCCAACTCTGGATCGAGAGCAAGACGGAATCATCAAAGCATAGAGCAGAATTGGAATATGGTGCCAAGATAACTTGGGAGCATGGTTATCAGGGACCTGCAAGGGACTGTGGAGGGATCACTCAGGTAGAGGTTTGGAAAAGGGTAGGGGCCAGCACACAGCCTTGCTTGACCCCCCCCCCCCCCCCCCTTGGTAGAATCAATGCAGTCAGTAAGAAGCGCTCTTCCTGGGAACATTTAATATCACATCGGATCCTGTGTGCATCTGCCTATTGTCAATTCCTAGCGTGGCCAGCTTGGCCCAAAGGGAGTGATCTGGGGACAGTGTTGCTTTCGCTCTTTAAATCAATAAAAGCAGCATAAAAGTCTGTTGTGGTCTAGAATTTGAGTATTTGACAGCTGAATGGGACAAAAAACTAGTGGCATGGTCTAGCTGCTTGAATTCTGAAAACCAGCTGTGAACGCTCTTCTGAGAGGGAAACAGAATAGATGGAGAATATTATCTTTACCCATTCTACCACTTTCTGTTACAGATTCATAGGGAGAATCAACTTCTTGTTGCTGGGAGATCAGTGGAACCTGAGAGCTTTGATTCAGTCACCATTTTTTTCTCAGACATTGTTGGTTTCACCAAGTTGTGTTCTCTCAGCTCTCCAATGCAAGTTGTCAATCTCCTCAATGACCTATATAGTCTGTTTGACAATATCATCAAAAACTTTGACGTCTACAAGGTAAGAATGATCGTAGTAACACAGGAAATAAAAGGAATTGAGTTTAAGGACTTTCTGCTTATTTTATTGCTATTAATCCTAGGCCTAGTTAAGCCATGTCACATGTAGGGTTGCCAGCTATGGGTTGGGAATTCCTGTTGATTTAGGGTGGAGTCTGAAAAGGGCAAAGTTGGGGGAGAGAAAGAACCCCAGTAGAGTACAATTCTGTTGACTCCACCCTCCAAAACAGGCATTTCTCCAAACAAACTGATCCCTGTAGGTCTGAAGATCAGTTGTAATTCCAGGAGATCTCCAGAACCCACCTGGAGGTTCACAACCCTACACATACGAGTTCATTTCCCACAGAGAAAAATCACCAAAACTGGAAACAGAGAGTGGGAAAAAAATTGTGTTCTATCAAAGCTAGTTCCATTCCTTGTTCTGAGGCAGAATACAATATTTCATACTAAACTGTTCTCAAAGATTAGCTCACATTACTCATATTATGAATAATATGGCACAAGGAGACAAAAAGAGAGAGGAGGCAAAAGCAGAGGCTGCAGAAGCAAAGAAGGAGTGCTCGTTTGGCAGCAAGGTATAGGAGATTAGAAGTTTCTGCATCTGATGATGATTAACTCCTTGTTCAAGAATCCTAGCTTCTTGAACAAGGCTCTCTATATAAGCTTTGCTGTGAGCTTGCTTCTGCCTGGGTGCAACAAGTGCATTTCCTGTGACTTCTGTGTGTCTGGTCTACTGCTGATCTCCAGCCTGTTTGGCTGATCTCCTGTGCTGTGACCTGTTGGACTGACTCATGACTATGCCTTTGTCTGCCACCAGCCTTGACCCAGAGGCAGAACGAGGGGAAACTGCGCCCCTGGTGAAGCGTTGCCCACCCCTGCCATGCCCCAGAGTGCCCCCGCCACACCCCAGGCCACATCTCCACTGTGGGCACTACACCACCGCCTTGACCCATTGGACTGCCTTAGGACTACACTGTTGTCTGCCACCTGTTCTGTCCTGCGAGACTGGACCTGACCATGCCCTGCCTGCCAGCAGTACAGCTATGAGTAACTTTAATATAGCCCTCAAAACTAGTTCAAATACTGTAGGACAATGAACCCTACTCCTGAGACAATGAACCCAGACTCCCAAGCTGATCGTCTAGCTTACTGTGTTACTTTAGTGAGAAAGGCTGCTTCAGATTCAAAATTTTGAGGGAATATGGTGGAGAATTCAGATATGTTGAATTTTCCTTTACCCCTTAGGCCTTTAAATGACAAGCACAAACTTCGACCCATTAGAAACTAAAACATGCTGGACATATGGTAATACCACAATGCTGCATACTACAAATGCATAAGGTCACCCCAAAGTTTGACAATTTCTAAATAAAATAATGAGATTTCATCCTGGAAGAAGTTACACAATTTTTTTTCCATTTGGTATCCAATAAGAAAAACCCTAATAACACCTGCTGCTTGGAAAGTATCTTTGAGGATAATCATGAGAAAAGAATGAAATATTATTTTCATTATGTTATCGTTTGTGTCAAGTAAATTTATAAGCTGTGCCCAAAGGAGGAAAAAAAGGCTAACATTTTAAAATCAGCCATTCCCGTTTGAAGCACTGAAAACTAAGTGTTTACCCTCTCAATCTTCTTTATTACAGAATGAGTTGTGAACACTAATGATTAATTTGTTAACAGGTTGAAACCATTGGAGATGCTTACATGGTTGCCAGCGGCCTCCCCATCCGCAATGGGATCAAGCATGTTGAGGAAATTGCTACTATGTCTTTGCACTTTCTCAGTGCAATTATCTTCTTCAAGATTGGGCACATGCCCAATGAGAAACTGAGACTGCGAATAGGCATTCATACAGGTAAAGAGCATTATTCTCCTCTGTATTTGGTTTCTTATTGTCTTGTTAGGTAGAAATTTTGGCATCCCATGTACAGTTTACTTAAATATACAAGTATTTGAGTGGAGCCTTAAATTCACAATCTAAAATTTGATTAATTTATTTTCTTTCTATTACTAAGTTTAAAGTAGTGGCCACTGATGAATTATATAATTGTAAGATTGATGATGAAGAGATTGAAATTGTTCAAGATTTATTCCTTGACTCAGTCATCAACCAAAAGGGGGACTGCAACCAAGAAATCAGAAGGATTGAGACTGGGAAGGGCAGAAATGAAGGATCGGGAAAAGACTCTTAAGTGTAAGAATGTGTTGCTGGCAACCATGATCAAGATTATTCATACCATTGTATTCCCCATTACTATGTATGGGTTTGAAAGTTGCACAATGAAAAAAATTGACAGGAAAAAGTTGATTCATTTGAAATCTGGTTTTAGAGGAGAGTTTTACAGACACCGTGGACTGCCCAAAAGACAAATAAGTGGAACTGAACTCTCCCTGGAAGCTAAAATGTCTGCATGGAGTCTATCATAATTTGGTCACATTATGAGAAGACAAGAGTCACTGGGAAAGGCAATAATGCTAGCAAAAGAAGAAACCCAAAATGAAATGGATTAACTCAACCAATAAAATTGTAGCCCTGTTTGATCCTGTTTGATATTAGCTCATAAGACTTTATGGTGCTAGTGTCTGATGCTTTGTTAAAATTGATTTATTTTATAAATGCATTTTGGGAATTATGGCTTGGAATCTCTAAGCAACTCTTTGGTCTTTATTAGGGTTCAAAACGGAACTTTCTCCCACCTCACTTCCTTTTTGGCTCTGGGTTATGTGTGTGTTGGGAGGGATTATTTTCAAAGAAACATTTTCAAAGTCATTTCCAACAGTAATAAAATAATATAGCATTGTGACTGGTGATTAGAGTTTTGGACTGGAACCTGGAACTCCAGTGCCCACTCTGCCATAGAAGCTTGTGAGTGACCATGGGCAAATCACCACCTCAACTACATCACAGTATTGTTGTGAAGATAAAATAGAAGAGGGGAGAGAACCATAGCCATTATCCATAGCTCTTTTACGGAAGGGTGGATAAAAAATACACTTACTAAATGAATTAAAGATGACAGGTTGAGTATTGGTAAATGAAATTATAGGTGGATATATCGGGTCAAATACCACAATGAAATAAGTTATCATGGTAGAACTATGCATAATCATATACCTTTATCAGAGTATTTCACATCCTTATTCTGTTTCAGCTTGCTTCATGCACTGTTCCAACACACGGAGCAAATAGTGACACAGTTTTATTAAATACCATTGTGTTCCTATTAAATAATATATAGTGTTAGTAAGATGTATGTCTTGCATAGTAATGAACTGCGTAGTTGAGCTTGCTGAGATTGTTTCTATAAATCAGGGAATCTGTGGCTGTACCTTCCGATAAAAGCACTACAGTGGCTTAACTTGAAAATTACCATAGCTGGAGTGGCCCTATCAAAGAAATAGGATATTAAAAGGGAGTAAAGTGGAACCCAAAATTACATTTTGTAAACAGCTTCTCTAAAAAAAAGAACTACAAGATACCCTTTGGTCAAGGCCCTTACCAGTCCCGCATGGCCCTGCTAAGTTGCTTGGAACTGCATCACTGCTGCCGGAGCAGCCAACTGGCTAAGATAAGTAAGGCTTGGGGTGCAGAGGGGGAACACCCATGTTACCCCTCGGGTGCAATTTTTCCTCCGCATCTAATCTCTATTCAGGGAAAATATTTACTTCATGGCTGTATCTGCACAGCACAAATAGAATATCTTGTGGAAGTTATAAAAAGCGCTTTTGGGGAGGAACTCTGCACAGCTTTCTCGACCAAAGAGGTCTTCAGGTCAAAGCTTTCTTCCAACCCAGGTTTTTTTCAAAAAATCACTAAATTAGTGATCGCCACTGTCCAAGACTAGGTTTGTTGTTTCCTGCTTCGCTGTGGTGGACAGCAGGCAAGCAGGAAATGTATTATTCTTTCTCCCTCCCAGTAATTTTAAACCTCTTACTTTCATTTTTGCCACCTCACATCTGCCATTTTGTGCTGCTGCAGAGATTCTCCATTCCTGCCTCCATTGATTTGAAAGTATGAACGATTGGTATGCTTTGGACATAATGGAGATTGGGGCAACTGGGCTTTTTCACAGCCCCATTTCGTAGATTTTTTTTTTTTTTGTTCACACTATTGATTTAGTAAAGTGTTGTTGTTCGTGCATTGCTCTCACAATCGTTAAGAAAAATAGATTCAGGAACCAAAGGAAATATTTTCAAACTATGGAATTCACTTCCAGTGTTGTAGTAAGTTAGCCATGATAATGGATTGTTTTTACAAGGAGGTTAAGACAGATCTCATGGAGTGCGAGAAGTCCATCAGTGGCCATTAGCCTAGGGTTGGTAAAGAGAGCCTCCACGCATAGAGCGCAGCAAAACATCTGAAACCCATTGCTAGGGAGACAATGTGGGATCTGCATGTTGGTGGGAATGTTGTATTTTTCATTTGTCTATGTAACTGATGTCTCTCCTTTGGATGCTTTGTCTTGTTATTGTAGGGTCTGTTGTTTGCAGGAGTAGTAGGGATCACAAGGCTGCCAACATATTGCCTGTTTGGCGACACTGTGAATACAGCTTCGAGGATGGAAAGTACCAGTTTACGGCTGTCATATGATGTTTTCCTACAGTGGTAACAGGCAGGTGAACTCCACCTCTCCAAGTGAAAAAGGAGAGAGAACCTGCTAAAATCATGGAATGGATATTGGTAGCAGCAGAATGGGTAGAGTAAAAGATGTCAAAACATTAAATGGCTGGGTAGATCCAGCAAGCGTGTTAAGAGGGGTGGCCTTTAATCTGAAGAACTGGGTTTGATTCCCTCATTGCTCCACATGAAGCCTGCTGGGTGACCTTGAGCCAGTCACATTTCTTTTCTCTCCAGATTCTCTCAGTCCTGACGCAGAGATAGGCAATTGCAAGCCAACCTTTGAACATCTCTTGCCCTCAGAGGTGGTTTTCAATATCTTTTGCCATGCAAAATCCTTGAAAGCGGAGAGAGCTCAAATCATGGGATGAAATAGTACTTAGCAGCAGAATGGACAGAGTAAAATATTAAAGCTTTAAATGGCAGTAGGAAGAGCCAGCTAAAGTGCAGTGGCTACAGAGTGGTAGACCCTGGCAACTTCAACTTTTCCTCTCACTTCATCCTCACAACACTGTGAGGCATATAAAGTTGAAAGAGAGAATGACTGGCACAGTGTGTGTATGTGTGCACACGTACACACACTGTGCAGGGAGGCAGATACAAATTGACTCAAGTGCATATGTGCATTAATGCATTCACTTGGTACAAAAGTAACTAGTATACTGTTTCTTTTCCATTCACCCAAAATGCCCATCCATTAACTGATGCTAAATACATGTGGGAGATGGAAGCCAATGTTTTTCCCAAAACCATCTCCTATCTCTTTTTTGTAAGCTTCAACTTGTTTGAGAGGCCGCTATTTGATGAATGTATCCAGATCAATTACATGAAATTATAAAACTTTTATATATACAATAATAACACACACATGCTGGTGGAAAATGCTGTCGTTGCAGCCACATTAAGATGACCCTGTAGGGATGTTCAGGGCAGGAAGTGAACAGAGGGGTTTGCCACAGCCTGCCTCTTGCATACTGGACGCCAGATTTCTTTTGGTGATCTCCCCATAAAAGTTGGAAACAGGGGCAAGCCTGCCTAACTGCTGCAATGTGACAAGATCTATTTTAAGCTAATGCATTATGCTTTGAAAATTGTAGTTCAGAGTAGCTTAAATGACACACAGAAGTTGGAAAAGTGTAATACTGAAGAGAGGCTATTGGGATGCAAGTAGAAGTTAGGAAATGCAACAAGGATGTCCCTATTTTCACCTGTGAGTTAAGCTGACTGGTATTGACCTCCTCACCCCTTGCTGCTGGGTGGCAACTTTCAGAGTAAGTGGAGGAAACACTTTACATTTCATGGAGATTGGCCAATTTGTGGCAGAGTTGTCAGGTTGCTGGAATGCACATTGTACAACTCTTAAAGTACCATGTCTCCCATTGCATTTTACAGGATTGTTTCTAACTCTAACAGTTTCTAATTAATAGCATGGTGTAGCAGTTATAGTCAAGGATCTGGGAGACCCAGATCCTGCCACTGCCCCCTGAATCTTCCTGGGTTACTCCTGGGCCAATCATTCTCTCTTTCAATGTTATGTGCCCTCACAGTGTTGTTGTTGTGGAGGATAAAATTTGAGAGGAAAAGTTGAAGCTGTGCAGGGAGCTTTAGGGTCCCATTAAAGCAATAACAGCAAGGCGTAACTATCCAAATGAAATACTCAATAACTGGGCTAACAAATTATTAAAGTCATGAAATTGGCCTTTTCCTCCTAGCTCACTGCACTCCCCCCTGAATATTTAATGGATAGAAACAATTGGAACTTTCTTTTCCGTCCCAATATTGGTAGGAAAGTTAATTACACGCCCCTTCCTTTTATAGCCCTCCAAATCCATGTCTCTATGGTCACAGCAAAACTCTTCAGTCCGTTGGAAGGTTATCATTTGCAAGAAAGAGGAACAATAAGAATAAAGGTATGGCTTTCAGTGAATCAGGCAGCTGAAATGAACCAAAAGATAATCTAGCCTTAAGATCATTTAGTTCTTAACCCCTCTGCAAAAAATCAAAGTAGCAAGACCCTCTTGTGCCTCAATTGTATGGTTTGAAATTTCCCTCTTCAGTATCAATCTTTCTGTCATGAGGGAAGAAGCAGAGGTACTGCAGGATGTTAAAGGAGAATTCAGCAAGCCCAAATGAAATATATAGATAAATACTCCAATAGTTTAACATTGTATGAAGTGTTGCAAGGATAGCTTTTATTTCAAAAAAAAATACGTTGGCAATTCAGGACTAGATGAAGCTGGGCAGATACTTGGACAGTCACATATTTGGGCACCACCCTAAAGATCTTGGGGTCTCACCTGGTACCCATTATGCTGTTATTTGGGACCCAAGGCAAAACATCTACCTTCTTTTAACCCAGGACTGGAATATAGTCTGCTTTTATGTTCTGCTTCTGAGTCTGCCCACTGTCATATCAGGCTCCCAAAGATTATTTTCATAACCGGCTGTTCTTAATACTTTTAAAATTACCATTACTCTTAATACCATCACTCTTATAGGTCCCTTTCATTCCAATAGAAATAGTTTAGGGAGTTATTTTTTGTTGTGGTTACATGATGCAATTCTAGTTTCATATCATTCCTGCAAATTGGCAGGGCAAAGGACAACAACAAACTTTTCTGGCTGAAAGGGGAAAGCTGGATTTAACATGCCTTTGCCAGAGTTCCACTGTGATGTAGAGAGGCCCTCTCAAAAATGTGGAGGTAAGACTATACAGAGTTCTGTATGTAAGAAAAATAATTCCAATTATACTTTCTGAAGTCCATTAAGGTAGATGATCCAAAAAGTGACACATCTGTTTAGAGTCAGTCTGTGAGAATGCAAAACACTTTTCCATTGTGGCATATGATATGTTTCCATTATTGGGATATGAAAGCATTTTGCCATATTATGTAATTGGATTAATGGCTGGATGTTTCCCCATTATTGGGATATGAAAGCACGTTGGCCATTATTACTTAATTGGATTAACTGCCTTCCCCACAACTTCCCTTCATGTCAAATTCATGTCTTCTTTGAAATTATCAGACTCTCAATATTCTCACCCTCATCTCTTTGCTTACACACTCTAGCCCTCTTTGTGAAGGGCCTCATTCTGTTAACATCTCCCTCCAATCTGCTTTTTTTTTTTCCCATTCAACCACAGTGACTATGCTAAAAATTATTGAAGTAGCTTTAACAATGCTTCTTGCTATGAACATTTGATGCTTCCTTAGGCTAAGACACAGACTATAAATCCATATTTAGCACTGGACTGGACAGGAGGTAATCCAAGAGAAGCCTGGTTTTTAATCTGGGATCAGCTGCATGCAAAACATGTGCTGTTCGGCTAAACCACATTTACAAACAAAGTGCCAGATGGATGCATTGAGTAATTCTCTGGCTTGGAAGCTATACTTTGCTTCACACATCCTTATATCTCTGGCAAAGTCTTCTGCAGTGGTGCTTGCTTTTTCGTGCACTCAGGTTTTTTCAATGAACCTTTAACAGCCCAGTCTGGAGTAGGGGGGCTGAAGTGAACTACGCTTGGTGGATCCCCCCACTTACCCCAGCACTTACCCCAGCAGAGGGGCAAATATGCTGAGCTGACCTCAGCACTTGCTGTGGCCACCTCTCTTCTGCACACAAGTGCTGTGTGTGCAGTAGGGGCATTGGCAGATGGGTCCATCTTGGCACTTTTGTTTGTAAATGTAGACCTGCTGTCAGTCAGTGTTTAAATGGACTCATAGTCTATCTTAGCCTAAGGAAGCATCAAATGTTCATAGCAAGCATTGTTAAGTGTCTCAGGGGTGCAGCTTTCAATGTTAGTCGGCTTCCACACTGAGTTTGCAGTCATTTCTACGCCATGGCCTAGGCCATTAAATTAGTCTATTAAGCCCCATAGAACACTTTCTGTCAGTGGATTTTTTGGGGAGGGGATCATGCCACCAGAAAGCCCCTCTGGAGGTGTTGGGGTGGTGCTGCGAAAGTGGTGGCTCATCCCCTGCCTTCCCAAGGCTGTGGATTGGGCTGCCTGTGTCTAAAGAGAGAGGGAAGCAAGGCCTGGCAGCCTGGAGATGGCTTCTATATGGCCCAGAGAGAAGTATGCTGTGCAGAACAAAAGTGTAGGGATCCAAATCATGTTTTTTAGATTTTTATTCAGTAGCACCTCTCGAGACCAACAACAAGATTTGGGGAGGTGTGAGGGCTATAAGCTTTTCTATAGTCAGTTAGTTCCTTCCATCAGATACTCGATATCTTGGATGAAGGGAGTTTTGTCTGTTGAAAGCTCATACTGCCCCAAATATTGTTGGTCTTTAAGGTGTTACATTGGATTTGAAGCTCACTGTTGTACCCAGTGAGCAATACAGCTACCCCTCTGGAAACTACTGTGTCTGAACATTTAATGCCATTCCCATTTTGAAAAAATGGTAGAAAAGTGATATGTGAAAGTCATCTACAATAAAATGATGTTCCAATATAAATAGGGATGTAAAGCAATAGAGATCAGTAATCAAAAAGCAGAGAAGACACAAGTGATACTATTTGGAATTAATGTACCAGTATTTTTAAAACTATTGTTTAGGAAAGCAAATAGGTTCAGTTGAGGGGAGAGCTGAATACTTTAAACATAGCCTGTTACCTTTTACAGTGTTATTGTGTGATTTGCACTGTTCTTCTCAAGAATTTGCTTGAGTCATGTCAAGTTACTCTTGAAGGCCACTATAATGCGAGTCTTAGCAGGGTCAAGCTTTCAGACATCTGAAGCTATCCTGTTCTTCCCAAGGAGTGTATGAAATGTGCCTTTATTTTATCTATATGTTCCCTCGCAGTGCCATAGAATAAGTTATCCACAGTTCCAACACTGAATAAAAACAGATGCTTCAAGACCTATGAAAGTGCAGCTCTTGTAATAAAACAAGGGACAACTTGCACAGGGTCATGCATATCCTCAACAGACTGCTGCTTTAGTTCATATATTAACTGAATACACTCCATTGATCCTTCTGAATATTTAAAGTTGTTAATGCTAATTTTCATTATCTTCTTGATACTCAGAAAGGCAGCACTTTCACATACTATTGATTGCTGTGCAAAATGGACTTGCATAATAAACATGGCATTATGGCTATTTGAAGGTATTTTGCTCCCCAATATGAAAATCCCAGTGACTTGATGGCATTTAATATACACACAATAAATGGAGAAACTGGTGACTTTTTCCCTAATATCACTGTGAGAGTACAGAAGTTACGATCCTTCAGTAGCTGTGCAAAGTAACTGTGAGCAGAATGGACTAAATCTTCCAAGATTTAATTTGATCTGATCTGAATGAACTGAAAGATTCCAAGAAAAAAAAGAACTTCCTCTGCTAATAAACTAAATTACACCTCAGATGTGAATAGAAATAATAGATTTGATGTTCATATTATCTTATATATTCCCTCCAAGATGTTTTTAGAAAATGAAGATACTTTCTGCACTTCTAGAACTTAACCCAGTTAAGTTTCCCTGCCATGGGAGTGGATATTCACACAAAAGCCAGAGTCCCCTGTAATATTTAGGGAAGGCCCAGAATGGAATAGGAGTTATTTTATAGTCACAGTAATTGTACACAATTTCAGAAGTAGTGGTTTTCTCTTAAACATTTTCAAATGGAAATGAAAAGTGGGAAATTCAAAAGGTACATTTGAGCAAAAGATCCCTTTGTAGAGCATTATTTTTTTACAGTGGTATATTATGACAAACAACAGGAAAAAATCAAGAACAACATTGATTAGTAAATTTTCAAAGGTCCTTTTAATTTCTTTATTTGCAATGCTAAGGAAGGAACCGCTGGGCTAAGTTGGCCCTAATTTTTATTTAACAAACAAAGCCTGGGCTTGCTTCACTCACTGGACTTTGTTGAAAACTTAATTTTGGACAAAGTTGATAAATCCAAAAAATGCAATGTAAAATTTGGAAAAAGTGCCCCCCAGAGGCAGTTCTCCATTACCTTAAACATCATTTTTCCATGTGTAAGCTAGCACCCCTGGCAAATGTGTTTTGTATATTATAGGACGGTAAGACATGTGAATGGACTTCCAGGAACCAAGCCAAACCCTATTTCTTGCATTGCTTCAGTGTCAAGACATGCTTCTTTGCTAGCACTGTCTCTTTGCCTGCAGCTGTCCCTTTCTTCTTGTCATGAAATGTGTGAAGGCAGCCTCAAGACATCAAGATGCCATAGCTTACATTAATATGCTTACATTAAGGCACCAAATTCAGTGCATTATTCAGACAAATTCTCTAAAGTTGGTTCATGGATATGTTATGATTTGAAAAGGTCTAATCAATACATTAGATTTTAAAATTTTGAAAAATGGAAGGTTTTTTTAGAATGCCTCAGAACTGCAAACTCCATTGTTGAAAGAAAAAGGAGCCATGATTCACCAGATCAACATAATAACTGAGGAACTATTTAATTAAAAAACGCTTTAAATACTGAAATTTAAATCTCCCTGGCAATAAGTTTATAAGAAAATTACCCACCCACCCCCCCCCCATGGATCAGATCAAAGGTTCATCCAGTCAAACATTTATAATTGTTTCAACATCAATGGCCAGAAAGTTCATTTTATGAACTTAATCTGTACCTTTCAGTAAAGACAAAATCCATCTAGCTAATGCGTAATCAAGAACTCTTTAAGATTAGACAAAGCACATGAATCAAAGAGTTTTCAGTTTGATAATAATGAGATTATCTCATTATTATTATCTTCATTATCTTTTTCAACTTTCATCACATCTAGCAAACATAGATAATTGCAACTAAATGTATATACTCGATGTGTACATCAACCATAGGTCCAAAAGTCAAAGATCTAAGTTGAGGAAGCACCTCTACTTCATTTGATGAAATACTCCCTCTACTATCGCGTGCATGGATATGGTCTTTTGGTCTAATGTTCAATACTGTCCAATAAACACTAAATGTTCTGAAGTATAACTACTTCATCAGTCATAGTCTAATAAAAATCTGAAGGACTATCAATTCACAATAATATGGAGAAAACATTAAACAAATCTCTGAAGGTACATCACAAGACATCACAATTTTAATTGGGCAAAATTTCCACCACACTCCAAGCTTTTTCTTGGGTTATGTAGGTCACATACTGAGAAACTCTATCCCAGAATAAAATACATAGTTAATGACTTGGAATGCTACACATTTCACATTTACATTCACCAAATGTTATGCATTCTGACACTGTTGACTTCTCCCCAAAGGATCTGCAATATAAAACACTGATCTTACAGCAGCACTCCAAAGGTAGGCAAACATGAAGTGGGAAACCATTGATCGTGATCTTATAATGCTAATGATTAAGACCAAAACACAACAACAGGAATGAAGAAACTGGAGCTGAGACATGGTATCACTGGGAACACTGAGGTTAATACCTTGAGCCCTGCATTGTTTCTATGATAGAAATCTCTCCCCTTAAGTTATTAGCCTCAGACTCGCTGTCTGAGGCCTCCGCAAAGGCAGGCATAAGAGATCAACTAGTCCAGGTATCTTGGTATTTTGTCTTATTTGGCTTAAATGGTAATGTAACTTGGAACTTTCTGTAAGCTATTTTGTTTTTTCTTTTCAGGGAGAAAAAGTAGCATAGAGATGCTCCAACAAATAGAAATTAAAAAGATTAGCAGTGGTGGGGAAAGACAAGTACAGTATGGGTACCAAGTCCCCCATGGCTAGCAAACTGCTTTGGGAAGGGGCGATTTCTATCAGGGAAGTGCCTAGTGGATGTGAAATAACTTCTTTGCACAAGTCTGCAGCTCTGATCTTCAGTTCCCTATCCTGTGGCTAAAAACAACTACAGTTTCCCTTATATAACAGATAGTTGGGCCCACAGTCTTTCAGCATACATAGAGTTCATTCTGTAATATGTGTTGGTTATGCAAGGCTTCTCTCACCTGTCATAATTCTTTTGATGTAGCAAAGTCTTTTAATTTATGATTGGTAATGTATTCTTGCAATAGCACCTCACCTGGTAAGGAAATTGCACTGTGGCACATCTAAGAACTACTAAATGTAAAAGGTAGGAACATCTATGTCTACTACCGACTAAATTGATCTCTATTGTATTTTTAAATGAGATCTCCATCACAAATCCATGAGAGTTAAGGTAACATCCCTACAACACTTGATTGGTGCTTCAAAGAGTCTTGAGAAATAGTTAGCTTCTTTGATGCCAGCAGTCAGGAAACAGACTGATGTTGCCAGCCGTCTTTGACTAGCAGCTGGAAAACTCTGATAGTTATCTTGTTTTTACTGTTATAGTGTTATTCCCCTTGACTTGAAATTTATTTTAAAAAGTGCACATGTGGTAGAAATTGTCATTGTAATTCTCAAGTGTTGCAGAAACAAAACATAATGTTTTTGTAAAATATTGCAATGAGTAAAATAACCATCTTTGTAGCGCTTGGGTACCAAGAGGGTGATGCATCAGCAGCTGACATTGGACTGAGTATTATAGCAGAACTGCTCTGACTCCAAGCATGAGGAATAAATGGCACAGAATAACTGTGAAGAAAACAAAAAACAGCAGAAGTATAAGAGAATGGTCTCAAATTTTCCTAAATTTCCGCTAATCATAAGCCCACATTGATAACTTTTTTTAAAATGTCATTTGTAGTTCTTCATGTTTTTCTATTAATTCTATCATATTACAATCTGGAGTTGTTATAGTCCAGGCATTATTCATGTCTCTGGATAAGCTGGCTAGAAAAAAACCTCTATGAAGATCTGTATTTCTCCTGAATAAAGTAACTATATGTTAATTTAAAAAAATCTTCCTGGATGACTGCATCATTTTATGAGCATCTTACCAGGATTACTGAAACCCAGCTTTTTTAGTACTTCAATAGCCAATTGGAAGGGGGCAGAGTTGTTCCAAACATAAACACACCCTTTTTGTTAGGACATGTCTGTACCAACATAATGAAACTAGCCTGAACACCCATAATTTCACATCTACCATGCAGGACCATTGACCTATCAAAATACAGTTTATTTTATTTAATACACTTATATTCCAACTTCCCACCCATCTTAGTGTCTCCAAGGCTAACAATATAAATAAAACTAAAAATACATACAACTATGTAAAAACAAATTAAACCATGCAAACATGGAGGAAGGCTAATAAGGATAATTAAAGAGAACATCAAAAGAAAAACAAATCTTCACTCATTGGCTTGAAGACAATGATACAGGGACAGAGGGAATTCTAAAATTTAATTGTCATGACCAATGAAGTCCATCATCCATCTAGCCTCTGAAGATGGCTGGAGCTTGTATGTAGGTTCATATGGAATAGGTGGTCCTTCAGGTATACTAGCCCCATGCTAGCCGATATCAGCACATAGAAACTGGGCTTGGGAAGCAAATTAGGAGCGTCCTGCAATCTCTAAAATAATGATATCAGTTCTATGAACATGATCAGAAGCAGACCAGCGAACCCCCCTTGATGGAAAAACAGGACCACCCACCAATACTAATGAGATCATTGTGTGTACCATGCAAAGAGGTCAGAGCTTCAGAATTTGGAGCCTGGCTTTATTCACATAGAGATGGGCAGCCCCAACCAAAAGGCTGGGTGCCTAGATGAGGAGTCAGCCTGTCATTCCCAGCTGTGTGGGGAGAATAAAAACATGAAAAAGCCTCCTTGCCTCAGGAAACCCCCCCAATGGGTTTAATGGTTGTATGCCAACAAAAAAGGTGGCATAAGTCCTGTCCCCACTTGCAGCTGGAACAATGGGGCAATGGCCAGGTGGGAAACCAACTAGCTTCAGCTCCTGTTTCAGCCACACCCCTGTGCCAGCAAGGGTGGCAGGAGAGTAAGGATGCTATCATGGGGTTCAGCACCACATCCCACCACCATGGAGGGTCGTGGTGACTGCCCACCAAGTGGATTCACCTCTGCACTGGAGCATGTATCCCGGGGAGATGGCAAATCCACCAGCATGACCCCCAGCAGCAGATCTGACCCACCCACCTTTTTGGAAGGAGCCACAAATCAGTGCACAGAAACTGGCTGAGGATCAGCAAACACATCCCTGAACATGAATAGGCTAGAGAAGGTTATAATGAGGGCTTACCCCTATAAAAGCTCTATGTCCTGGTCAGGACACTCTTTTTTGAACAAAAAAACAACATTAACTCCCTTTGCTGCTACTTCCAAAACTTTTTTTGTTTTGGTTTTTAGCCTCATATAGCTTCTGGATCTTAACGACTGTGTTTGCAAAGAGATGAATTATGAAACAAATTGTAGCTCTGAGAAGTACCCTCAGACTACATTTTGGAAGCAGTCTACCGAACATCACCATTTTTGGACCATCTATTAATTTCTGCAGGGCTTAGAGGACTACGTCCATAAAAAACTTAGAGATAAACATAATGTCGAGGAAAAGAAATTTAATTGTGAGCAAAATTTAAAAGCTATTACAATTCCCAAAAAATTTGCCATCTAATAGAGTTCTTTGCACAATACAATATATTCATGGATGCTGACAAAGTAATGCTGAATAATGTATAGCTTGTGGTAGTTTTGGTATTTTAAATTTTACCTGAAATGTTGTAATTTCTGGATAAACCTCTACCTGTATGAAATAACAAGCAGAAAATTCATAAGAAACATAGAATGAAAAAAAAAAACCCTAAGGTGATTACAAACACACTTATTACAAACTATATTCTGAAAAAAAATGTGGCTTGTTCCACAAAGTTGAATGCCTTCGTTTTATTTATTTATTTTTCAATATTTTACATTTTATATCTGCTAAAGCTTCCTCAGTGCCAGCATGGTATAATGGCTAATTAGCAGCAGGACTCTAATCTACAAAACCGGATTTGGTTTCCAACTCCTCCACATGAAGCCTATTGGGTGCCTTTGGGCTAGTCACAGTTCTCTCAGCCCATGCAGAGCGGGAAATGGCAAACTATCTCTGAATATCTCTTGCCTTGAAAACCCTGCAGGGTTGCCATGAGTTGGCTGTGACTGGACAGCACTTTGCACACACACGAATCTTCCATGTTGTTTTCAAGGACAGCCCTATAAAGCACAGAGAATCTAAGAAGCTTCAAACGTCTGAATAAAGATAATAAGATCCTTCTGGTGACCACTGTTACCTAGGCATCCAGGTAGTTTTAGGCCCAGGGGACATAGACTGTGTTTTGAAAGGCTGATAGTAAATTAAATTCAAATCAGATCAAAGGAAAATTGCCCCTTCTAAAAAGAATGGGAATTTCCCATCAATATTGCCACCATCATTTATAGATTCCATTTTATCCACTTGAGCACTAGTTTAGGATAAACACCACAGCTCTCAACTGCTTTGGTAAATAGAGCATATTGCTCTGGATGATCCAGTAATGTATGACAATACTGACCCCCTGAGAAAGCGTAGAGAACATACCCTGTGGGATTTGGCTCATCTTAGTAATTGCAGCTCTAAGCGCCTCCTCCCAAATAGAAATGGAATCACTCAATAATAAGACCAGAAGAACCCATCAGTTATTCCAGCTGATGCATGGTGTCAAAAAAAACACCAGCATTGATAGTCCTGGTGGATGATCTATAAAGAGTAAATAATACTTCTGTGTTTTGAAGTCTTCAAGACACAGAAGTATTATTTACTCTTTACAGATCATCCACCAGGGCTATCAATGCTGGCTTTATGGTATAACCAGATTGCAGGATCAGCTGAAAGAAGTCAGTGAAGAACACTTAATACAGATGTGTCTAAGACTGTTTTACCATGATACTCTGTATAATTTTTGCCCAAAATGGAAAGGTGGAAATACATTTGCCAGAGAATGTTTGCTTTACTATGGGGGGAGGAGGAAGAAAACCACTCACTTCCTCTAAATAATATTTGCTTTCCCTCCAGTGAGGTATTGATGACTGGTCAGTAGTATCACAAGCTCATCTCAGTTGACCTTAACAAGTCTGGAAAGGCTTGGCTCAAACTTAACATTATTTAAAATACCATTACTTATATGTATGATAAGGGGTTGTGATTTGTTTGAACAGTATTGTACTGTAGTGGAGAAAAGAAGGGGGGATGTGTGGGCCAAATTCTAGCATTCACAAATTCTAGCATTCTGAACACATCCATAAAGACAAGGATGCTAATAAACTCCTCAGCATCTTTAGTCAAATTGAGAGTAAGTCTTTCATCACTTCTACAAGCCAAGTTCCTATACTGCTCTGGTCTTTATCTCCAGTGTATACCAAGGAGCAAAGGCCCTGTGAGACAGTGGTCCATTGCACACAAAGACTTTAAAATGTTTGCAAAATGTTTTGCAAACATTTTGAAAATAATTGTTTTTATGTTTCTGTTCTTCCTTGTGCCAAATAAAAACACTCTGACAACATTTTAGCTTATGTAAAATGCTTTGGCTCCTCTGGAAAGAAAATGCTTCCCACCCCCTTTTTTTAATATGCATGTGCGGATTCAAAGTCATGAAGATTTTTTCAAAGTGCTGATTTCCAGGCTTTCTGATTGGATGTAAGTGTTGCTGCCTGTCTGCTTCTATTCCATTGGTCAGTGCACACACACACACAGCAAAGATGAATTTTCAGGGCTTTCAAGAGCAGATATTATTGGCCCACACATCCCCCCTTCTTTTCTCCACTACAGTACAATACTGTTCAAACAAATCACAACCCCTTATCATACATATAAGAAATGGTATTTTAAATAAGAATATAATAGTATAAGAATATAATATAATACTAATAACCATGGGAATCTGCCCCACCATAAAGTGACACATCAAGAATTCAATAGTTTGAATACTCATGTCTCTGTGGCATCAAATCCTCCTGAGACCAAAAAAATGCACTTTCCTGTAAGGGGAAGTTGACAATGGGTATTACTAAATGTAGATGAGGAAAATCACAAACAGTCTTTCTGCCAGGAGAGAAAATGTGCTTGGGGGACATCACAAAATGATGGGTGGCCAGAGAATCACCCTAAACTGGCGATCGTCAGAAGAATCAAAAGTATCAGTGTAGAAGAGGGGCGAAGGAGACTGCAAAAATGGGCAAGAAAAATGAATTGTTTCCTACTTTCCGCATAGGCAAGCAGGGAATGTTTGGAAAATGTTTCAGGGGAAAAGAAATCTTAGAATTTTCAAAATAAAATGTTGTAAGGGGGGAAAAATGTTTTCAAAATGGAAGCTATCAGAATTCCAACAAGAAATGTTTTATATTTCAGCCTTAAAACATTTCATTTTTGTTGTGCAGAATCGACCAGTGAGAGACTGCATCACAATGCAAGTGTATTAATTGCCCTCAACAAACCATTTGCCTTACTCAACCATGACAACCTTAACAGGTCTGCATCTATCACCTCTTGCAAATATCCCTCAGATCATTTAAAACTCCATCTAAATCCACCATCTCTGAGGGTAGGGCCATTTTAGTATGCCCTTTTTCTTCATTGAACCATTCTTCCATTTCACCTCTGTCTTAATCAGATAACGATCTGACCGTCAACACCCAGTATAATAGAGCACTACTTAAAAAAACAATAAACCCAAAGTGCATTCTGGAACATGTATAATGCCTACTGGAAACTGAGCATAGTACAACCTGGAGGCTGTGTATGCCATTAAGAACCTTGGTATGGATCCTAGGACTGAGAGCCTCCAGACCTACAACCCTCACCATCCTTGTCTCATTTGAATATTGATTTTTCCCAATTTAGAACTTAGTGTATGCTAATGTTATACACCATTTTTTAAATCTTTAGTCTCCTAACAATGATGTCAACTGACTGTCCAGAACTGCTTTGACCATGGCACAACAGTAGAAATGTGCAAACCTTATTTCTACTGAGGCTTCAACAGCTCAACTCCATAGTGTTAATAAAAAGAACTATGGTGTATGCAAGCAGGGAGGGGAAACTGGGCAATGTTTGGGGGGCATGCATTTTTAAACTGGGAAATGGTAGATTTATCTGCGCTCTCCAGTTATATGTGGGCTGTGCTAACCTCTGCGACTGGCTCTGAACCTAGAATCACTGTACATTTTTTCATGTCATGCAACTAGAGAGTATTACTGTCTTCCAATATAACATTCTACCCCTGAATAGAAGTATTGCAAACTTACTGTTCACAGTGAGCTCAGCCATTAAAACCCCTCCTGTTGGCTCCATACGTTGTCTTCGTTTTGAACATGTCTCAAAATAACAGGGAAAACAAGTTGTTGCCATGTTAATTGCAGAATTGGAGAAATGCAGAAAACTAAATATATCCCTCCCCCGCCCCCCCGTGGGTTAAAAGGATAAACTCTCTCACACTATAAGGACATAAGGAAATGATCTCATATTAACCCTGTCCATTTTGATAGCTAGACTTCTGTGGGTTGGGAACAACTATGTAGTAGAAGAAAAACATGTTTCTGTGAGAGTTGGTGTGTGCTAATTGAGATGCAGGTCTTCCCTTTTAAGTGCATATAAGACTGCAGTTACAAGTTGTTGCAGATGGAATCAGTAGCCAATAATTGCACTAAGGGTGTGAATAAATGAGCACTCTTGTTGCATCTCATTTCCATTTCATAGAGGTGCTGAGGGTTACCTACGCTTCCAAGCAAATCCCTTTGTCTTACTGTTTCAGCAAACATCTAAAAGGAGTCTTGTGTCATCTTAAAGACTAATGGATTTATGGAAGCAGAAGCCCATTTCATCATCACATGCATAAAATGAACTAATCCTTCAGTGCAATATATACAGGTGGAAGGGGGAAAAAATTAGGATGACTTTTCCATGCAAAACATACACAACAAGCGAGTAGCTTGGCTGTAGTTGGTGCAAATGATATATTCTCCCACAGGTTCCTGAAAGTAGAATTTTCTGAATGTAAAACAACATTTTTGTGTAGACTAGAGACTGACGTGTCTCAGTTGTCCCATGTAGGCTGCAGAAGGGACCCACATCTGAAGGATTTACACCAGGCATACTTAAAATTATAATGCCCAGCGGTGTGAAGCAGATTGGCAAGACCAGATTAGTTCCCAGGGAGCGAATTTTACCTGACCAGCCCAAAAGAGAAAGGCACAGAAAACACTGGTGTGGTTGATAGCTTCCTGAAGTCTTTTATTTAGCTACTACCTCACCAGTTATGCACAAGGTGTTTGCTTTGTAGTAGAGGTGAATGTCCAATGTGGCAATATTCCTTGTATGAACATATTTTCTCTAGCCCTGCTTTCACATTCCACTCTCTGTGTGGCAAGCAAGTCTACTTAATACCACAATTTTAATTTTGTGTCGCTGCCAGAGTGGGACAGATTTGCCAGTTGGCCCAGCAAAAAGCCCAGACACAAGCAAAAAGCCAGATGATGGGTAATGCCTGCCCCACTGCAAATAAGGAATAGTGCAGAACATGCCCTGAAACAAAGGTCCCTTCTGCACATGCAGAATAATGCACTTTTAATCCACATTCACAATTGTTTGCAATTGCAGCTGGATTTACCAAGATTTTGGTAAATCCAGCTGCAAAGTGCATTGAAAGTGGATTGAAAATGCATTATTCTGCATGTCAGAGAAAAGACCAAAAGCGCTTAATAATTCTCTTTGAAGTTGCAAGAACCTTACTGCACATAATCTGCTCCTGATTACCTTAAGCGGAGTTGCTGGGAATTGAACCTGAGTCTTTCTGCATGCAAAGCAGATGCTCTATCACAGTCCCTTCCCAGTTATCAATTAACTGCAATCCTTCTTGAACAATGGCATTTCTAGGCCTTGGAGTTTTCCTTGCTTACGGACAGCACTCTAATGTAAAACCATTACTTACTAGAAACCATTAATTTGCTCATAGAGATTTCAGTCCAGGGACCACTCTCTGTAGCAAACCCAGATGTCAGTATTCTTTGCTTATCTACTCAGTATTATAGGATTTATTAACGCCAGTCAAATTTTCATCCCTCATTCACTTGCTCATCTTCCAACAGGCAATTATATTTCAGCAGTGCCATTTTGCAGTCTACACAAGGCAAAACAGATTAGCTGCTATGCAAACAAACAAACAGACTGAAATTTAACATGAAAAAAATGCAACATTCACTAATTTAGGTATTTCAGTCTACCAGAACTGCTGATCTGAAAGTAACCACTGTTCATTAAATTAACTTCAAAGGGAGCATCTAGTAATAAATTGCTAAATCAGAATTCATTAATAATTTTGACAAAAGCTTAGAATGACCTAAAACTAACTACCGTGAGATTACTACAGGTGTTAAAATACCTAATACAATTAGCCTAACTCATGATTAACAACTATAGCCCAGATAGTTACTGAGCTTTGAGTTTTGCATGGAAATGTCACAATTTCACATTTTATGTTTTTTAAACATTTGCTTATATGCCTATATGTATTTTGCTGACTGAGAATCCATCTAAAACATCTGACAATGTGGACTCTAACCTTTGAAAGCTTATGTTTTGATAAATTTGTTACTTGTTAAGATGTCACAAGACTCTTTTTTTGTTTGTCCTCAAGTCAGGGTTTTAAGCATATTAACGTCTGCCTACTTGCCTGGGGGAAGATTGGAGCCCTCAAAGGCTGACTGTTCCCCCTGCTATGCCCTTCTCCTTTCCTGTACATTACTTTGTTGATAGTTTTGTTGATAGGTTGAAATATTTGTGATTTCTGTTAGATTGGGGAGGGGGCGATACTGTAAGTCACATTGAGTCCACCTTGAGTGAAAAAAACCAGATAAAAAGGCCCAAATAAATAAACAAACAAACAAACAAATGACTATTGCGAAAGGGCGAGTGAAACGTAACTCCTCAGTTTGAAACACATGGTTTACATTGCTAAAAAGATGTGGGAACATGGGAATGTAAGAACCAGAGTGATGTAATGGTTAAGAGTGGTGGACTCTAATCTGGGAAGTCAGGTTTGCTTTCCCCTTCCTCCACATGAAGCTTGCTCGGTGACCTTGGGCAAGTTACAGTTCTCTCTGAATGTTCATATCCCCACCTATCTCACAAGGTATCTGTTGTGGGGAGCGAAAGGCAAGGCAATTGATAACTGCTTTAAGACTTCTTTTTGAAAAGGTACAGAAAAATTGGGTTTTTAAAAGCAACTCTTCATCATCAGAAGAAGACTTTGCCTACTGAAGAATTTATTTCTATCCACCAGAGTGGAGAAAGGGATGATAATTACTGATTTTGAATTGACAGTGGGTATGATTTCATTGGTGAACAGTTCTTGTTTCTGATGTAATCCTATGCATGCTTCCTGCTCAGATTTTCCCAACAATTTAGTCAAACCATCAGTCAGCAGAGTCAACTATTAGGCAAGATTTGGAAAGCTAACACTTTTGTCATCCAAATAGCATTAAGACTGATGCTGAACTATTTGGCACAATTTATAAACACAAAAAAAACATTTTATCCATCACCAGATGTTATCCTTCCATGTAGGATTTTTATCAAGGGTCCTTTAGAGTAGAACTACAGATTAGATGTACTTCTATGATTGCTTCCCGTATTTTAAAAGGAAAATCGTTGTCAGGGGGTAGAGCTATTCTATCATTGTAACAGAATGGTAGCACAAGGCTAGATTTAAGGAAATACTAGTATAGAGGAAGAAGAAGAAGAGTTGGATTTATATCCCCCCTCTCTCTCCTGTAAGGAGACTCAAAGGGGCTTACAAACTCCTTTCCCTTCCCCTCCCCCACAACAAACACCCTGTGAGGTGGGTGGGGCTCAGAGAGCTTGGAAGAACTGTGGTTAGCCCAAGGTCACCCAGCTGCCGTGTGTTGGAATGCACAGGTAATCTGAATTACCCAGATAAGCCTCCACAGCTCAAGCGACAGAGTGGGGAATCAAACCCAGTTCTCCAGATAAGTGCACCTGCTCTTAACCACTACGCCTCTGCTGCTCTCAAGGGAAGGGAATATTTAACTCTTTGCTAGCCATTTTGTCATAAAAATTATGGGAATAAAAAGGGCAATTTTAAACACAAAAATATTTCCAAGAGAATTTAACCATTCCTACCCCCATGCTGGTGTTCTTCCCTTGAATTCATACCTTCTGTGGTCAAATCTGTTTTATTTGTTTTATTTTAAAACATTTATATCCTGCTTTCCTGGGCCATGGCCAGGCTCAGAACGGCGTACATTCACATTTAAAACATTTAATAAATAATAATATGAAAAACTAGTTAACAATTTATCAATAAAAATGTCATTGGAAAAGTAATCACAGAACACTTCTAATTTTGCCCTCAGCCTAGATTTGACATCGAGAAATACTAAACCCATTTTTATGTACAAAAGCACAGTTTGATAATATGTTCTGGCTCCCCCTAGTGAGCAGAACCATTTGTTTTTACTTTTCTACTCTACGTGCTTTTCTCTGAGCATTTATAAATTTTCTCATATTGTTAGGGTGTTGTGGGTTTTCTGGGTTGTATGGCCATGAAGATGCCAGCCGCAGATGCAGGTGAAATATCAGGAGAAAATACTACTGGAACACAGCCATACAACCTGGAAAACCCACAATACCCTAGTGATTCCAGCTGTGAACATCTTCAACAATACATCTCTCATATTGTCTTTACAAGAGTACTGTGTGATAACTTAGGCTGAAATATAGTGACTGGTCCTGATGAGAACACTGATGGGAACACTGTCGCCCCAATGTGTGCATTACACTTAAGGCTTTTACTGGCTTATGGCATAGTGAAATTTAAACAGGTTTAAAGAGAGCTATCTACTACTGCAACCAATATCCAATTTTTGATGGAACCTGGGAACAGGTGGTCACAGTTTTTCAGCCTAGGCAGTAGTGCTGGTTACAACATAAAGAGCTTACCACAGGACAGGAGAACTTCTCACTGTCGCACACGTGCGTTTCACAATGCAGCCACACCTTGGAAAGCTTGGGAACATTTCGAAACCGAAATGCATTAAACTGGAAGGTAGCCCGGCTGTCTTTCCCATTTTCATGTACTATTATGGAGCTATCTGTTGCACACCTGAGAGACATGACAGCAGATAGTATGAGAATGAAAACAGTTACAATGTATTACTATGATAACATCATTGCACCATATTCAGAGGTGGGATCCAACCAGTTCTCACCACTTCTCTAGAAGTGGTTACTAATTTTTTCTGAATGCCGAGAAGGGGTTACTAAAGCAACCTCCCTGCCCAATAGGGACTGGAGGTGTGTGTGTGCGGCGGCGCCATGTTTGAATCCCGTCACCATCGAAACCTGTTATTAAAATTTTTGGATCCCACCACTGACCATATTGGCTATTGCAGAAATAGATCACATGGGCTGCAGTACTACACCAAATATATCTGAATGTTTAATTCCATTTTTTGAAAGAAAAAAAGAAATGTGCGAATGCCATATCTTCTGTCCTTGGAACATCATACCCATTAATCGACAATTCTTATGTACCAAGCACATATGTACATTTTAATTTGGTGTCATTATATAAAAACTAGATTGATAATCTTATGATCTGGAAAACCTGGCCCAAAAGATATCTGGCTGGCTACTATGAGGGCCAGCATCTTTATGGCCCTAGCCCCTACCTGGAGGAACAGGCTCCCCAGTGAGATCAGGGCCGTGCGAGACCTGAATTGTTTTCGCAGGGCCTGTAAGACGCAGCTATTTCACCAAGCTTCTATATAGCTGGAGTTTGTTCATCACTTGAATTATTTACATATGCTTTAACTTAGAATTAATTAGAAATTCAAGATAATCAAACAATTCTTCTGGGACTGTGCTAATCTGTTTCGAATCTTAAGTGCTCTTATATTAAAAGAAAAGTAACCCTCTACATAAGGAATAGTTGGGAAGAAGTTGATTTGCATCAGTAGGGAGAGGGGACAGCTAGATATCATGACACTGTCTCCTTTGTCATGCATTTGGGTGAGGGGAGGATGCAAGCCTTATAAGAGACAGCATGTGCCCTACCCTTTCTCTTTTTGACTGTCAACAAATAGACAGAGGACAGCAGGAGTTATAGAGCAGGGATGCATGAGGTTGAACAAGTGTGTGGGGAGGACATTTACTGGGGAGCTAAAGTTTATTCATATCTGACTCCCTCCTCAGAAGACTCTTCTTGTGTCCCTATTCTGCAGCTGGTTCCTCTGCCCTCTGCATCCAGCAATACAAAAACCAGTTTCTGCTCATCCCCCCTCTTTATCCCAGCAGGCAGAGAATGGCAGAACTGGAACCAGCCACATGGAGACGTTCAGGTCTTCCTGGGTTTTGCTAGTTAGGAGCTTGCCAGTTTCCCTTCCCCCCTTACCAAAACAGCCACCAAGGCATTTAATTAGGTCAGTGCTGTACTACTGATTCTTCTGAATGTCTGGATTATCTTTTTTTAAAGAAATAACTACAAGTGATAAGAAGTCCCACCTACAGATCACACCATTACCTTTCACAATGGCCTATGTATTGTAAGATGTACTTATCCAATTGTACTCCATCTCATTGGAAGAAGTCTAATTTGGAGACAATCAGACCATTACTTACCCCTTTGTTATCAGAGGCCACTGGATTTGATAGAAATACTCTGATGAGGGAGTTGCCCAACAATTGGTCAAGACTACTTTAAACCTGGGGAAGATCAAACAGATGTGAGCAATGCAGAAATGATAATGTCCTAGTGGGTTGATTGATATTAAAAGCCATACCTGGAACTTAAGCCCTTTGCTTCTACTCCAGCAAATATATCTGAACCAATGTCTGCAGTTTCAACTATAAAAGGGGCTTCCTTCTTGGTTGTAAACTTGGCATTCTAAGAAGGAAAATGGTGCAAGTAAGTTATTGTAACACAGTCCAAAGACAACAAAAACCAGGAAGAGCAGCCATAAAGGAGCTAGACAAGATCCCTAAGTGTAAAGTAGTATCATAGTGAACAAAGATCAAGGTAATGATATCATATCATATTCTCTATTTACTATATATAGCTGTGAAAGCTGGACAGTGAAGAAAGCTGACAAGAAAAAAATGGATTAATTTGAAATGTTCTGTTGGAGGAGAGTTTTATAGATACCACAGACTGCCAAAAGGCAAATAAGTTGGTTCTAGATCAAATCAAGTCTAAATTCTCCTTAGAAGCTAAAATAACTACACTGAGGCTATCATACTTTGGTCACATCATGAGAAGGCAAGACTCAGTGGAAAAGTCAATAATGCTAGGAAGAGTTAAAGGCAGTATGAAAAGAAGAACAACTACTAATATAGGAAGTTACAGCCTCAACAAAGGAAAACACCGGATGGAATAAAGGAAGGGTGTCAACAATAGGCCATTTGGGAAGTCATTCACTCATAGGGCCAGAATGAGTAAAAAAAACTTAATGGCATATAACATATACTTTACAGGCACAACACCAAAGAACTGAAGAGAAAGCAGGCACTGCTAAAATAGCTTTTCTGTGACTATAAATATCCAATGTTGAGTTTCAGTGTGGATTTGTATTTCAGTGTGGTATATAAATTCATATGTGGTTGTCATCATTTAATAACTACAACACCAAATGATGAGTGAAATAGTAATCACATAGCAGATAGCACTAATAATATATTGTTTCAGTTTCAATTGGGCGTAATTGCATGATAAAATTTCCATTAAATTTCCTGTAGGCACCTATTAGAATCCTTAAAAGTTCTACCTGTGTTCTATGGTATTTTGGTGTTCTGCAGTACACCAAATACACATGTGACGAACAGCAATATTGCTGGCCATCTATAAGCTGCACTCATGGTATAGAGGTTAAGAGAAGGTAGATTCTAATCTGTAGAACTAGATTTAATTCCCCATTCCTTCATATGAGCAGTGGATTCTTATCTAGTGAACTGGATTTGTTTCCCTACACCTACATGCAAAGCCTGCTGGGTGACCCTGGGTTCACCACAGTTCTCACAGAACTCTCTCAACCTCACCTACCCCACAAGGTGTCTATTATGGGAAAAGGAAGGGAAGGAGTTTTAAGCCATTTTGAGACTCCATATGGTTGAGAAAAGCAGGATATAAATCCAAACTCTTCTTCTGCAGTTCCTGGATGTCACCATTGCACCACTGACAGAGTTTCTGGTCCTAAATTCCACAAGACTGAGACCCATCCAGTTCCTACCAACCTTGTGAATCTGTAGATATCAGCAAAATACTTACAGTATAGAAGTTGAGAGACAACTGGCTTTCAAATGAACCAGAGCTGCCATTCTTCACATGAACTGTTGCCACTCTAAAAGAGGCA
The DNA here is from genome assembly GCF_021028975.2 of Sphaerodactylus townsendi. Taxonomy (NCBI): domain Eukaryota; kingdom Metazoa; phylum Chordata; class Lepidosauria; order Squamata; family Sphaerodactylidae; genus Sphaerodactylus; species Sphaerodactylus townsendi. The sequence goes on along the minus strand of NC_059432.1, from coordinate 56,075,389 downwards.
GAAAATGTCATATGACTAAATCATACCCCATTGAAAGTGTAGTGAGGCATATTCTAAGAGATGGAGCTTCAACCAATCAAGGCAGAGTTACCTTTGGTCAAAGGCTGCATGGTTCACCAAATAGTTTGCATGATATGTGCATGTAAATGAATAGTTCACAGGCTGACTCTTCACAATCACTGAGGTGTCATTGGAGGTGATGGAGTTATAGAAATGATAGATGGAACTTTTAAACTGCACCAGAAGAAAGATACAGAGATAAATTTTTACAAAGCAAATATGATTCTGGTTATAAATTGTGAACTGGTTAATTTTTCAACATTGTGGAAGAAATAGCCACATGTCTTCAAATGTTAAAACAACACAGAAGGAACAAAAGCACAGAATCATGGCATTTGATGGAGAAGGTTCTTGCATATAATAGCTCAGTTCACTGAGTTAAGTGTTTAAGGTGGCACATTTCTTTTTTGCTCAGCATTTTATATTTATGGGGATGGTTCACATATTTATTCATTTCAATGTCTAAAAGAATTAATGAAATAATGGATTTTTTTAAAAAATAACAGTACTTATAGCTGATAGGAGCCTTTTGGCTAAGATCAAGTGTGTGTGTAATATAAAAATACAAGTGTTTTTACATCTCACAGCAATGAGTATTTGCATTCTAACATCAATGCCAATGATTAATTTATATAAAACATTGTTGAAAAGGAACAGAACTGAAAAAATTATGCATTTTCTTCAGATTCTATTTCAAAGAAAATATAAATCATTTTGCAGATATGCATTCTTGCGCATATCATTTTGTAAATATGCGCTCTTTGTATTGAACAAATCACCATGGAATCTAGGGAAGAAAAATGTTTTATTTTTGTCTACTTACATCTGATTGGGTTCCACAGTATGACTTATTTTTGGGTGACAAATCTGGGATTGTAAACTGGTAATATCCTGAATCATGGACCCCATTGTAGCAAACCCCACCAAGAGCCAGCTGATTAACTTCCCATCCATATGGACATTCAGGGATTCTAGTAATTATGGTTTTAGGATAACAATATACCAAAATGGTATCTAAAAGGCAAAAAAGGGTAGATATAGTAAGTGATGGTAATACAGTTAATAAATGTACCCTGTCCTTTAACAGCAAAAATAAATCCAGGTCTCACCTTGATGGTCCTAATCTGAGCTCTATACCCTTTTCAACATAAAGAACCAAGAATGTGTGGATAAATCTGCCTTATCTTCCAGGACCGGCTTTCAGCTTAAATGCTCTGCCTGGTCCTAGTGCCTGCCCCTCCCCCACTTCCCATTTTACTGTAGCATTGTAAAATGTTAAAATGTTATTTTATCTAAACCATTATTATCTGTACTTTAAACTTAGCACTTGGACAAAATAGCATTTATATCACCTTGGATTGCTGTTAGCAAAACTTGGCTTTTTTGTAAAGTTGTGCCTGCCATTTTCTTTCCTGGTCCTGCCATGGAAAAGAAAATAGTGGGCACAACGTTACAAAAAAGCCAAGTCTTGCTAACAGCTGTCCAGGGAAATATAAATGATATTTTATCAAAGGGCTAAGTTTAACAGTGCAGATAATAATGGTGTAGATGAAAGCAGTTCGGAAATAACATTTTAAAATGCTGTGAGAGAATCTGTACTTCTTTGAAAAGTGGAATCACGCTGTTGTGACTTCCACCAAAGAGTGCAGGACTGCACTTTGTTCTTTATGTTGAAAGAAGTACATTAGTTTTGACTGAAAATAGGCACACTCAATATATATTACTGGCAGTTTCTGTCCCTGATACCATATATTTTCCTGATATGAACCTTGAATTTAAAATAGTTTAAAAATAAAAGTAGGTAAAATATTTTATTTCAAAATTAAAATAAATATATTCCAAGATATTTAAAACAGACATTAAATTTTATTTGGTCTGAGAACCTTTATTCTACATGAGCTATAACACAACCACTTTCTTATTTTCTGTTTTTATCCACTTTTTCCATTTATATAATTTTGAATAAACTCTGTTGTTTTTCAAAGTGGAATGTAACAAAGGCTGGTTCCGCATGGGCCAAAAACAGTGGTGTGAAAAAGGTGTGAAAACAGTATAAACCCTTTTACACCATTTTAAATCCTTTTACACTATTTTCACACCATTTTCACACTGCTGTTTTTGGCCCATGCGGAATCAGCCAAACACTCATGGTACCATCTGTTACTGCCAAAATAATAATTCAATATTAACTGAAGCTAAAGGGTGCACTAGGGATGTCTTGTCTTGTTCAGCTGATTGTTACATTCACTAGTATGTATAACAAAGACACTGCCCACTATGCAGGGATGACAGATATTCATTAACCAGAATTCTTTGAGCTATGTTATACAGTCTTTAAAGTACATCCACTATGTACAGCAGCAACATATCCTTAGTTGCAATGCTTCCATTTCCAGTGCTACTAATCTTTCTGTGGGACTTATGATGATTGGCCAAGAAAAGGCAACACAATGTTGGATCCATTCAGCTTTTTGACTAATAAGAAAAGGAAAAAAGAACCACACAAAAAGGCAATGCTAAGATCACATGGCCATATGGAATAGAGGCTAAAGTAAACAGGGTAATATTTAGTGGAACAGCTATATGGGATCGACCCATTTTTGTTGCCTCTTTATTATGGAAAATATCTAAATTAATGCAGCTTTGAGAACCTAATTTGACTGAATTACAACCTATAACATTGATCAAGCTCAGGCCGTTTCCGCATGGCCACGCTGGGGGTTGGGTCGGCGTACATGACGCCGACCCAACACCCCC